>NC_044496.1:34183771-34341271 GCF_902362185.1 Chanos chanos
CTGATACGATAGCTAGAAGTAGTTTTCTCCTCAGATGTCTGACAGTTTGTGAGGTATGTGGCATAGAGCAGACATGTATGACATGTATGCATGTGTGTGTGTGTATGTGTGTGTGTGTGTGCATGCACACGTGTGTCTGCTCTATGCCTGCACACCTATCAAAGCTTATTGTGTGACAACAAAAAGAACATGAGTATTATCATTTTACAGACTGGGTTTACTGCTCTGAGTTGGAGACGGGCTCTCAGCACAGAGCTCAGTCTATGGGTATAAGCCTATTAAGTCGATAGAATCGACCGTCATCATTCACAGCCAGGCACTGAGCTGGTGATGTCATCTGTTTTGTGCCTTATCTTAGCATGATGTATTTGAGCTATCAGTCGGCTCCTGTGCAGAATAAGTGAAATGAATGAGAGGCTGAAAAAGAGCCTGGTAGGCCCTATCCATCCACCTCTCCACACACAAAGTGATACAACGCTACACAGTAGTGGTTTGCAGTAATTATGTGTGTGTGTGTGTGTGAGAGAAATCCACACCAGACAATTAGCAGACGTTCCTTAAGAATAATATTAATAAAAAGACAATAATGATAAAAAAACAACACAAATGAAACGAATTAACTAAACAAAAACCTGAGATCAAAACGTCAATGATCCAGGATCATCAGGACTGTAAAACACAGTTTGAAATGCTCAAAAAACAAAAAAAAAACAACAACAAAAAACTGCTATAAAACACAGTGAGATCACAGTCAGCTCACACTGAGCATGCTCAGCTCTCAACTCTGCCGTCATGGCAACCATGCCTCCCAAATCTACAGCATCAGCTGTTTGGGCTTCCCTGCAACTGGCCCGGCCACACACTGATGCAGTGTGGCTCATTTATGGAAGTGATAATCCTGAAGTCTGAGCCAGATTCAACACACCCAAACGCACACACATAGACATGCAGAGACACAGAGACACACAAGCACACACACACAGGCACACAAAGCAGAGGTCATTAACAGATTCACTAAGCTGTCATTAATGTCAGTATGGGCAGTTAATTAGCATTACTTTAGTGGCCTGTGAGGGACAGGGACAGTGCTGTGGACTCTCACTCTCCTAACAGAATAGAACCATACCCGCTCCCATGTCCTCATATCACATCTGTTCAAAAATCCTCAAAAAACTCTGGGTAGGCTCAGAGGCCCAAGGTGCTGCTCTCCCAAATGGCCGGGTCCACATCAGCTTAATTGGGCCTTATTAGCAGCTCTCTCTGCGCTGTGCCGGGCCCAGGTGTGTGTGTGCTGCTTCACTGAACACCTAGCCCTCCGTCTGAGGACTCAACACATCCCTGCCCAAGTGAAGAGAAAGGACCCAATTAGACGCAGTCCCATTCCACATCTCCCTCTGCACTCCTCCTCTGACATGCTGAGAGAAGCAGGAGAGAGGGATGAATCTCCCTTATTCCCCTGTGGATGGGGAGAGATAGTGCAGAGATGATATTTCAGCATTTCCCACAGTGCTGGAGCACAGAGCAGCAGTGAGACTGACAGAGTCTTGAGTTAAAGCTATGGAGAAGAGCAGAGGAGCGAATGAAAGGGGTTATCCCATGTCATCTGAACTATAGGCATCCACCACACCATCTCAGAATTGGCTGATAATTTTTTTCCTCAAAAAATACGCTATGACATGACATATCCCAGAATTTCAGCTTCCTACTCCCAAAACTCTTTAGAATTTAGAATTTATTTAGTGCTCGTGAAAACTACCTTTGAATTCATTTTTTTTCAGTCACTGACATTTTTGTGAACTTTAGAGCTTAGTAATTTGGACATAAATACCACCAGAGATCTGAAATTTGTAATGATGATTCAGTATTTCCAGTAGATTGCAAATCTGCAATTTGTTTTATGCTGAATGGAATGGTTGAATACATACAGAGGCCCAAACATGGTTACAAAATTTGTCTGAACCATATTTAGAGGTATAAAAAAATCAGGAAAATAAAAGTGTACAGAGCTGATTTTTCACAGTTTTGCACACATTTATGGACACTTCAAGAATAAATTGCATCTGGAATGAAGCATTAAAGTTGGTACAGTATCTTGCCTAAACTTAAAAAAAAAAGGCTTTTCATGCACTTTGTGTCAAGGGTCATTTCACCTGGTAACAGATGTCCAATTTACTGGAAATTTTCAAGGAACATTATATGTATATCAAAGAGATTATGTACAAAATTTCAAGTATGTGTTCCTTCTAGAATGAATTTTATGAGCTGCAGATTCTGGGTGTAACACCAAACAGTGAATGTAAAAAAAGTATTTTTGCAGGATGCATCACTTATGTGGACTTCGGTGGTCAAGTTTCCCAGAATGCATTTCACACAAAGTCTGGACTCCCAAGCTGAATTTAGCAAGTCCGAACTCCCAAGAACGGGAGTCCATACCTGACGTAGTCCGTATTGAGAAACGGCCTTCGAGTATTTGCCCCTCATAAAAAAGTGGGCCTCTTGGCTTTTTATATTACAGTTATTAGCTAGTTATAACTTGAATTTATTTTAGAATTATTTATTTTTTCCTTATTTGTCACCAGTGGCGAAGCAGAAATTTATTTTTGGACGGGCCTCGGCAAAAGTGAGTCTTCCGTTCTTTGTTTGCATTGAAACGGAATATGTAGTAAACCACAAAATACTGGTGCATTTTTAGGCTGTTCACCAAGCACACTTTGACCAGAAGTAGCATAAAACGCATGCCCTGTCACAACAAACGCACAATATAATGCTGTCACAAAACTAGCTGGGTTTCCATCCAACTATTTAAGGCAAATAAATGCTTAAACTTCGCATCAAACCTTTTAAGTCGCATAAGAAATTTATTTGCTGGAAAGAGGTGATTAGCATAGGATAAAATGATACTGGTTGATGGAAACAGGTTTAGTCGCATCAGCATTGGGTTTGTTGCAATTTTATCTCGTATTTCCATTAAAATTGCCCCAGACAAACCCACAGTTTTAAACCCACAGCTGTTCAACTCCTCCTGCCATAGAACAGTGTACATTTTTAATCTGCTTAACATTGCTGACGAAACATGCACAGACATTTCCTTAGCAAAATTTTATGAATGCACTTAAAATATGCGAATGTGTTGGTTGGAAAACCAGTTGCGATCTCCTGCTAAAGGTTTACATCACTGGAACTATAAAGTCAAAACCAAACTTGTTAATTGGCTAATACAGATGTCAGTCAAACCTATCAAGTATTAGGCTATACAAATAAAAAATTAGAGCGTTTTTCATGATATTTAGTTTTTCATGATATTTATATTATCAACCAGTTTAACAAACAATATCGCACCCTTTTTTTAGTATTAAATAATTTCATCCTAACTTGGGGGGGGGGGGGGGGGGGGGGGGGGGCTATGCATCCTTTGGGCAGGCCTAGGACCATCAGGTCCATCCGTTGGCTATGCGCCTGGCTGTCACCTATTTTAAGAATGATTTATTTTTTCTTTTGTCTTGTTTTTATAATTCTGAGTGACGTATCGCTCATGTTCTTTCACTAAGGAGACAGAGAGAGAGAGAGAGAGACAGGAGAGAGAGAGAGAGAGAGAGAGAGAGAGAGTTCCTTGTGGTGTTCTCAGAGCTCACTGTGGCTAATGTAGAGCGTTCAGTGTGGTCAGTGTAAAGTTGAGTGTAGTTGGTCTAGAGTGTACACTGAAGACTGAACCGCAGTGCTCTGTCTTCCGTATTCTGTGCTGAGTAGAGGACAGAGCAGTGTAGTAAAGAAGATGTGAAAAGCCATCACGCAATACGATATGCAGAATTTTCAAATAATTTGTGGAGACAGAGCTCAGAGATGCCAATGGCAATGCACTGGACACATTACTAGGCAGTCCATCGCGAATGAAGAGGACGTTGCCTCCGTGGCGGGGGGCGGGGTAGTCGGGCTTCAGGAATTCAGATGATGTGGCCCATCCACCTTAGTTGAATCCAAGCAAGGGGGGTGCCTTCAGTGGTGATTTTTGGTGGGATGGAGGATGGAGAACTCTCTTGGATGAGGACCTCGGTTTTTTTGGGTATTGATCTGTACGCCCAGTGAGTGGTACACAGAGGACACAACATCTAGAGCATGTTACATAGCAGTAGGACTGTGGGCCAGGAGAGCACAGTTGTCTGCATATTGTAGCTCCTGGACATTGCAGATGGTTGTCTTTGTTTTGCACTGACGACGTCTGATGTTGAATAGGTTTCCATTGAGATGGAACTGGATTTGTATACCATCCTGTGCCTTGCGGGACTGATTGGAAAGGATTGTGGCTGCTGCCAGGAATAGGTTGTATATCTGTCACAGGAAAGTGTGTTAGTTTCTTAATATTTTGGAATACCTTTGCAGAGAAAATGGCTTGTTTATTGTTATATGTAAATAAATAATAATAAATAATTTTTTGCAAATATGGCTTTTGGTTTTTCGGTGTCTCGAGTGGTGGTGTTCAAACTAGTGAGGTACGTTGAGTGGACAACATACTGTGGTCATGTGACCAAGCTAACTAATTGGAGAGGAAATGCATATATTGCCAGAACCATCGGGAACTACACACAGAATAAGTTGTTCTCGCCAATGAGGAGTACTGGTGCGAAATGAAAAGATTGTAATGACTCCTAAATTTTGGGTCAGAAGGTGCACACGGTATGTGATTGTTACTCATTCTACCTTTGTATGATTCGTTTATTGTTTCACAAGTTAATCTAAGTACAAATTTCAAGAGGACATTATCGCTAGTTTTTGTAAGAAATGGCTATTGGTCAACAGAGACTCACTGGTAATAAGCTCATGTTTATAAAATGTAATATTTATTTATTTCAGTTTTTCACAGTGTTTGAAATTGTGAAGAAAATAAACCTCTGTCAAACATCAGTCGAAGTGTAGTTTTGTCTGAACCAGAGGAAAAGCTTTGGGAGCAGTTATAGGCTGAATATCATGGGGCAAGCACACGTCCCTGTTTCACCCCTACATTTACAGGGAATGGTGATGATTGCTGATTGCCAACAAGTACATGTGCCTGCATGCCATTGTGGAGTTGCTGAAGGATGCCAAGAAATTTGGTTGGGATGCCAAACTTCCTAAGAGTGATCCAGAGAATTTCCCGGTTGACTGTGTCAAAAGCTTTGGTGAAATCAGTAAATGTGATGTAGAGGGCCTTGTTATGCTAATGACATTTCTCCTGGATTTTTTGTGCAACAAAGATCATGTCTAGTGTGCTCCGATCTTTTCTGAAGCCACACTGTGTCTCTGGAAGTATGTCTTCGTGATGTGGGTTGTGAGGCGAGACAGCATGATTCTTGACAGGACCTTTCCAACAGCAGAGAGAAGAGATAAGCCATGACCTGCAGCCCTTCCACTCTTGTGGGATGGTCTCATGGTGCTAGATGTTGTGTAGTCTGTGCAGTTTCCTGGTTAAGAGGTATCCTCCCCGTTTTAGGATCTCTGCAGGAAGTCCCTCTGGGCCAGGGCTCTTGTTGTTTTTGAGACCTATAACTACTGAGAGGACCTCTGTGAAGTTTGGAGGTTCATCAAGCAGGGTACCTGGCAGGAATTGCGGCAGTGCTTCTAGAACAGATGGATTAGCTGGGTTTATGCTGTTTAGGAGAGAGTTTAAGTGCTCTGCCCAACACTGAAGGATTTGTTGCTTGTTCTTGAACAGCACCAAACCATTTTCTGATCTAACGGGGTGATGTTACATTTTTGTGGGCAATACACAGATTTCATGGCATTGAAAAAGACCTGGATGTTATTGGCATCTGCGTAACATTGGTTCTCAGTTGCTTTTCTGACCCACCAAGTATCTTCCATGAGCCGAAGCTGTCTTTGGGTCTCAGCTTGGATGGTTTTCCAGTTGGAGAGGTTGGACGGAGAGTGAGAGTTGGTGAGAAGGGCAGTATGGTCTTTTCGTTTGGCTTCAAGGAGTTCTTTTATGTCATTGGGGCTGTTATCAAACCAGTCTTGATGACGTTGTTGTGTGAAGCCAATTGTCTTAGTAGCTGCCTCAAGGAGGGTTGAGATCAGCTTTGCCCATTCAGCATCTGCATTGAAGGTGCCGTCCCAGTGGTTATTATTCTTCAGGCCATGAAGTCCCTCTGCCAGCCTCTTGCAGAATTGTGTTCTGTTGTCCAGTGATTTCAAGGCGCTGCAGTTCCATTGTTTTCTAGGTTCTTGTTTCTTTTGTTGGGGCTGGATTTTTATTTTGGACTTTTAGATCTAATTAGCTGGTGATCCAGCACTCAGTGCCACACATGGCCCAGGTTATGTTGACATCACTTTGGTCATGCTGTCTCATGATTATGTAGTCCAGTAAGTGCCAATGTTTAGACTGGAGATGCATCCATGAAGTTTTGAATTTGTCTTTCATTTGGAAGATTGTGTTTGATATGAGCATTTGGTGTTCAGAGCACAGAGAGAGGAGTCTGAGACCATTGCTGTTGAGTTTGCCTACACCGTGATTTCCAATAATTCTTCTCCAGAGCTGGGCATTGGTTCCCACCTGGGCACTGAAATTACCCATAAAGAGTGGGGAACCTGACTTGAACTAGGAGCTCCCAGCTACATCCATGACATATCCCCGTCACTCTGTCCTGGCGCCAGAGGGCCTGTAGTTGAGCGGGTTGGGGGGGGGGGGGGGGGGCTGAGGCGGAAGCCTGCACTACAAATGGATTTAATGTGAAGAAAGGGGTGCGCAGTTCCTTCCTCCACAGTCTTGGCCACACTCAACAGGCTCCAGTGGCATGAGCTAGGACCCAAGACAACTTTCAGATGAATGAGGTTACAGGGAGCTGTTTGGATCTCAGTTTTGGAGAGTCCATTGTGTGCTCCCAACACAGTGTTGTTGTTGGTGATTTTCTGTCTGGGTTTACTCCCATAGCCTTGGTCCTTCCAAGGACAGCCACAAGGCGAGTCCACTCACTGGTGGGCCTGCACGCCTCATCTCTCGGGCCCATTGTTGCTCCGAGATCCCTGTGTCAGTGGACACACATACCCTGTGTCAGTGGACACACACAAACACTGCACACACACACACACACACACACACACTCACAGGTTTTATCAGCAGATGTCTGGTCTGTCTTTTAAAGAACAGGGGTAAATTCTCACACTTTATAAAGAGATTTCTTTCAGCATGAGAATTTTTGTTCATGCTGATTTCCTGGTCAGAATTAGAGCATTCTTCCCTCTCTCTCTCTCTCTCTGTCTCTCTCTCTCTGTGTCTTTGCCTGTGGTGCAGTGTGGAATCTCCACTCACAGATGTCTATTGTGAGCAAAGGCAGCTCAGAGCTCAGGGACCTGAGGCAGTGTCCAAAGCTCCCACCACAGCAGCAGCCAAATACTAAGTGATGGATAACCATACGAATGCGACGTGTCAGAGAAATGAGGCCTGTGTGAGCAGCGCTGCTCCACGCCCATGTGACCGGGCCACAAAGCAGGACACTTTAAGAATGGACTCAGTCATTTGGACAGACAGAGAAACAGAAAAAAGCTCATGACTAACGGCACCATCCAAAAAAAACGCCTGACAGGGCATCTCGTGTGAGTAGCCGGGAATATCAGAGAGCAGATTTTAACCTTCCCTCACTGGCCCATCGCACACACTTTATCAACCTCACTTAGACACAAAGCAATTCTTGTTTTGATGTAACTAAGTGCTCTTTGATCAGAGAGTAAATGTTTAAGGTTTAGTTAACAGACTCAAGAACTGATGCCGGGGAGTGACTGCCTTTCAGAACAAGAGGCTCTCTCTAGTGCTCTTTCTCTCTCTCTGTCCCTTACATGTTTACAAACTCACAGTAAATCCCCACTGCATTTTGCATAAGAAGCATTTTTTTCTCCACTAAATTCAGCAGTCCAGATTTGTAATATTCCTCTATGAGTTATGCTTTTAGAATGATTTCAAATGAAAATAACATAGATAAATGGAACAGAGGAGTACAAAAAAAAGTGACTGAAACCAGGGCGAATCCGAGTTGGACCGTACCAACAGAATTGGGAATGACCATCTATCTCACCTCTAGGACAGTTTGAGTGACAGCAGTAGGCCAGTGTGAGAGCCAGTGATCTGAGGATGAGGCAGACTCTGATTCTCAGCCAATCACATGTGGTGGCTCAGTGACCTCTCAGTGACCACAGAAGACACACTGTAAACACTGTGTTCATGTGAGTCAGCCTGGACTCAACATATTTGATTGAATGAGTTCATGTGTATGTGTGTTTGCATTTGTGTGTGTGTGTGTGTGTGTGTGCGTGCGTGCGTATGTATATGTATGTGTGTGTGTGTATGTGTGTGTGTGAGAGAGAGCAGAGCAGATGCCCCGTCTCTCTGCTGCCCTCTCTCACTGTCATTATGGGTGACAAATCTGCTGTCACTCAGGCTATGGTCCAATTTACTGATAATGACTCGCGCATGAAAATTGATCGCTAGGCAGGCTTCTCTCTCTCTCTCTCTCTCTCTCTCTCTCTCTTTCCCTCTCACTTCCTCTCTCCACCTCTGTGGTTCTTTCTCTCATCTTTATCTGTCCCACAGCCTCCCCTTCTCACTCTCTTGCTGTCTCTCTTTCTCTCTCTCTCTCTCTCCCCCCCTCTCGCGAACACACACACACACAAACGTCCATCTCTGAGGGGATGTCTTTTCTCTTCCTCTTTGCTCAGCGGTGCAGTCAGGAGTGGGATTTAGTGAAAGAATGGAGGAATAAAGGAGGATAAGAAAGAGAGAGAGAGAGAGAGAGAGTGAGAGAGAGAGAGAGTGTGTGTGTGTGTGAAAGTGTATGTGAAGATGACTTGTTCTTTGTCATTTCATTGGATATTACTGGTGTGTTTTTAATTTTTTCTCCTTTAAGATTTTCATTCTCTTTCGGTCGTATTCAACCAGGCAGTCCGCCCCCTTTTTTTTTCTTTTGACTCTTCCTCTTTTGCCTGGAGTGGAAATGGTTGGCTTGATGTCCACCTCTTTGCGTCTCAGGGACTGATCTATCTCAAGGCACAGCGCTGTCAGTCAGCCACAAACAGCAGGAGAGCCCCCCCCCCCCTCCCCCGGACCCCCCTCGCCCTGTGTGTGGAGGATCTCCTGAGCTCTGACACAGCCCTGCCCCAGTGTGTGCTTTTATCTCCTCTGGATTCCTAAAGCATGTTTGGACTAAAAGCTCCACTCTACCATCCACCAGGTAAGACAGCTTAGGAGGTGGACACGCTGGGAAGTTTTGGTGTGTGTGTGTGTGTGTGTGTGTAGTACTCAACTTACGTTGGGTGAGTGGGTGGAGAAGGCAATGGGCTTGGAGGTAAAAACAATAAGGGGAGGGATTTGTGTGAAAAGACATGGGAGTCACAGACGTGCTGTTTGACTGAGTGAATGGTTGCTATGAAAAGTACAGTCTGTGAAGTGTTTTCAGTGTTCCTTTAGTTTATGGCTTGTGGGCGTATGCATCTTGGTTTGATAGATGTATGTGTGAAAGATGTATGTGACACTTCACTGATAGAGAAGAGCACTGAGTCTTTTACATCATTTCATTTCACTCTTTGCTGAAGTGGTTGGTGCTGCTTCATTTAAAGCTGAGCGATCTTCAGTATGTAAGAGCTACGCTGGGAACAGACAGAGGACGACCATTAAGGTTACAGAGTCTTGAGAGTGCCCGGAAAGAACTGAACCAGGATCAGTCATGACAAGAAGGGGAGAGGTAGAAAAGTCTAGAAAAAATGGATTCTGAATGAAAGGGTCAATAAAAAGACAGATATGGGACAGGTCAGATACTGAGAGGAGAAGAGAAGAGGGGAGTGCAGATGAGAAGAAAGGACAGGACAGAAGAAGAGAAGAGAAGAGAAGAGAAGAGAAGAGAAGAGAAGAGAAGAGAAGAGAAGAGGAGGGGAGGGGAGGGGAGGGGAGGGGAGGGGAGGGGAGAGGAGAGGAGAGGAGACGAGAGGAGAGGAGAGGAGAGGAGAGGAGAGGAGAGGAGAAGCACAAGAACAGTAAATGAAACAGGTTGTCTAACAGCACAAGAACAGTAACATAAAGCTCTCTCAGTTGTGTCGCTCTTTGCTTTCAAAAAATAAACCTGTAAACTTGTATCTGTGGATCCTCACTGACATGCAGACTTTTGCCACCCTTTGTTAATCTGTGTAGAACTGCGTAGATCCTGCGTTCACTCTCCCACCGCAGAACTGTCTGGAAAAGCACAGCTGACTCACTGAGTGGACTTAAAGGGCACAGTCTTGACTTCCTGAGGAAAACACACTTTACACTTTAAGTCAGAGATGTCAGATCTCCAGAACAGGCACACACTCCCTCAGCCCTTTTAGACTAACTCTGATATTCATTCACAAACATTTAATTGACTTTGTCAAAGTATAATGAGTTCATTCACAGGCACCCTCTAGTATACATTCAGAAAAATGCTGGAAAATGTGCGTGCTGTCTTTCTGTATTCATTAAGCCATATTTCCTTCTTCTCTGAGTCTGTTTATGGCATACAGAGTGTGGCTTTAAGAATCTCTCAACATGATTGTTCCTTTCGTATCTTCTGTATTGTAGCTGTTAGCTTATATATGGCAATCTTTGGCATTAAACTTTTCCACATGATGTGATCAGAGGGGTATCTCCTTTGATCAGTAAAAAAGAGAAGAAGTTCTTATACATGCATATTTCATAGTTTTCATTGAATTATGCATCTCTCTGTTTAAATGATTGAACAAGCATTGTTGTTGTGTGAGTATTGTATGGAGTTCATAGGAAACTCAGTGTGTAATCTATCACATGATTTTCACCCCATCACACACCGTCCTGCTGCCTTACTCCATAAACTTTATTCTGTGTGTGTGTGTGTGTCTGTGTCTGTTTCAGTGTGCGCGCGTGTGTGTGTATGTGTATGTTGTGTCTCTGTTTGTGAGCGTGCGTGCGCGTGTGTGTGCATGTGTATGTTGTGTCTCTGTTTGTGTGTGTGTGTGTGTGTGCAAGTGTATGTTGTGTCTCTGTTTCTGTGTGTGTGTGTGTTTGTGTGCATGTGTATGTTGTGTCTCTGTTTGTGTGTGTGTGTGTGTGTATGTTGTGTCTCTGTTTGTGTGTGTGTGTGTGTGTGTGCATGTGTATGTTGTGTCTCTGTTTGTGTGTGTGTGTGTGTGTGTAAGAGAGAAAACGTCATTTCTCCCACTGCTCATGCCTCCCTCTCCTCCTCTTCCTCCTCCTCCCAGCGCAGTGGGTAATCTGCCATCCTTCCATTCTCTCTGTTTTCCCTTTCTCACTCATTCACACACAGAATGGACTGCCCGCCTCCTGAGGCTTCTAACCACCGTTGCCGTGGTGACTGTGTCAGACACATGCAAGTTTTTCAATGATTATTTGACAAGGGAAGGGGGGGGGGGCTGCTGAAGACGACAAAAAAGAAAAAAGATGGAAGAGGGGAAAATGGGTGAAGAAATTGGTGACTGACTCAAAACCAACTAATTACAGCTACTTCAGAGGAAAAGAAGGGATGAGAAGGAGAAAGGAATAGAGGAGAGGTGGGGGCTGAGTGTATGCTGCGTCAAAAAGGGACAAAAAGACAAAAAGAGTGATTGAGAGAACATTGATGAATAGATGGAAAAAGGGGATAATGGTGTGGGGAGGGGAAAGAGGAAATGAAGTGAATGATCATTGGAGAGGGGAAAATGTAAAAGGATCTCACTGATATCCTTTTTGTAAATCAGTTACTCTCCTCTGTCACACATCTGTGAGTTTGTGTTTTATTTCACTCCTTATTCCTCCTGATTGGTTGATTTTCGGGGTGGGGGGGGGGGAGTCTTGCTGTAAAACAGCGTGACATATATCTGTATGGCAGACCAAATGAGTCAGCGTGTAAAAACAGTAGGTAAAAATAACCATTCTGACACTTTGACCTCAGATAACCCTTCTGTGCCACTCACAGTTCTACTGTCGCTCCTCAGCTGCATACATAGAGTCTGATCCTGTATGACTGCAGTTACCACATCACTCACCTGCAGAGAGGCAGACAGGCCCAGCCTGTCTTACCGGTACTAAAAACATTACAAATCAGTGAATCTTCCTACTTTTATAAATGCATGTGATTAGACTGAGTAAGTGGTAGACAGAGGAGAAGACTGTCATTTCAGCAGGGAATAAAAAGCTGTCCTGGTTTGAGATGTCCATGTTTAATCTAGTTCTGCTTTTTTTTGGGGTTGGTAACATATAGCCTGCTAACAAACATGCAAGCAAATACTGAAAACCTTGCAGATTAAAGGTCCCCTCCCCCCACCAAAGAAACATTAGACTTTAGACAATAATAACAAGTGTTGTTATTGTTGTGTGAGTCTTATATGGAGTTCATAAGAAACTCAGTTTACTCCATATACTTTATTCTGTGTGTGTGTGTGTGTGTGTAATGTGTGTTTGTGTGTATGTGTATGTATGTGTGTGTGTGTGAGTGCTACCATGGGTAATTGTAACTTAATTATCATAGTTGTTTGTATTTGTTAATTGGGTTGTATAGTAACCTAAACCAGAATCTCTTTGTTTACTTCTCTCTCTTCTGATTTCTTCTCTGTCCCTCTATGACTATGATTTCTCTGACAAGTAAAGGGTGTCTGAATTTATCTCAATCACATTCATCCATTTCCATTTTTCAACCATCGCTCCCCTTTTCACCCTGTAGTTTCATCTTCTCTGTTGTCAAACTTATGACAGATGAAGCAAACCCATCTGAATGACTTTTACTCTAAAGAGTGTAATGTGACACTGAGACTAATTTTACTCTAAACACTGTAAAGTGACATTGAGACTGATTTTACTCTAGACAGTGTAAAGTGACACTGAGAGACTGGGTAACTTACACAGGGTTGACCCATCCAGGAAGAAAGGGGAGAAGTAGTTGTCTTTCTCTGTTCCATACCTTTAAACTTAGAGGTGTATCTGGTTTTACCACATATTGTGATTGTTTAGAAGAGAGTGGTTTGTTTAGTTTCCTGTCCGCCTGGGGTTTTTTGCTTTATAAAGGCTGTGTTAAGAGTGCCTCACCTTAAGAGCCTAAGGGAAATGTATTCCCTGTTGGTTTGCATCATGCTTGATCCATTGTTCCTCTGTCAAACTTTTACGAGATCCCATGACAGAGCAGGATGAACATTTTCCATAAATGGGAAATAGTCTGAGTCAGTGTATCTCACTGTCTCTCCTCTCCAGGCCAGACAGACATTTACAGTTATTACACTGTAGTCTTTATACCATCAGTGTTTTGGTGTACTTAATCCTCTGTCTATCGCGGGTCAGCCATAAACAATGACTGAAGAACAGAGGATTCAGCACGACTCCCCCTCTACTTGTTTTTTTTTTTTTTTTACTTGTCTGTCAAACATCTTATGTGTGTCCAGGCAAGGTTTCAGTGAGTGTGACTGGTCTGTTTAGACTCCAAAACTCCATGTGCAGAGACTTAGAGCCAGTGAGTCAGAGGCTGAGTCAGGGTGAAAGTCCGATTTTTTACCTGCTTGTACATTACCTGCATTATAAGCATTTTTGTGTGTGTGTGTATGTGTGTGTGTGTGTGTTTCAAACCTTTCTATACACGCAAGGCTTTCGTGATTGTTGTCCACTCATGTGAAGCATTCGTACGTTTCTGCACACAAGATGGCAGTGTAATGTTAATGCTGATCAAAAGTCCCTCCCACTTTCATCTCTCAGTCATTGTCTACACAAAATTTTCAGAATCACACAGGCAGACTCACTATTAATTAGAGTCACTCACAGTCACAGAGAGTCACAGCCTCAGAGCATTACCTGATAATCTGCTGGTATCTCTTCTCTTCAGTGACTGACATCAGTGATTGGTTGAAGAGTGCACACTCTACATCTGCATTGATACATACAAGCACGCATACATACATACATGCAAACATAAATACATACATGCATATATAAAAACACACATACATACATACATACACTCATACATACATACACACATTCATACACATACATACATACACACATACATACACACATATATACACACACATTCATTCATATATACACAGAGGTGGACAAAGTACACAGCTCCATTACTTGAGTCAAAGTATAGATACTCCTGGTCAAATATTACTCCAATACAAGTGAAAGTTGTTCAGTCAGATTTTTACTTGAGTTAAAGTACTGGAGTACTTGCTTTTAAAAATACTAAGGTATTCAAAAGCACATTTTCTTTTTAATGTCAACACATTGTTGTATTATTGCCACAATGCATTTCCAGAACCTAATGACTTTGAAACAACCTACTGAATGCACTGACTTGCTTGTAGAACCTGTAGAATAAAGAGCTTGTGGAATATGCTACAAAGCCTATAGAAACACAACTGAATCGACAAAAGGATAGCCATTGCCGCTTTAATTTTTTAAAATTTAACACCCCACCCCAGCCCCACAAAACAGCATGGCAGTGTTCTGACACAGCTCTTGCAGTGTGTGTGTGTGTGTGTTCTGTGAATCAGAAACAACTATCATTTTTCATTATTATCTTTTTCATCATCATCATCATCATAATCATTAGGACTTTAGTCAGTAACGTTAACTCGGCATTTTCGCTAGCTATTAGTATGCGTCAGCAGGGGATTAACATGTCCCAACTGGTTTCCAAGCTAACTGGTTCCCATATGAGTTCATACACTGTGTTAACAGCAGCAGTTGTGGTCTGCCTCTGTCACTAGATTCGTCACACATTCACAAACGTATTACTCACGATTTTCAAGTCGCATCTCATATCTACTAGTGATGTGTCGTCACTAACCCCATGGATAGCTAACGTCAGCTATGTAGCTATTGAATGGACGTTTAATTTGTCTTTCTGTTGGAACAAGTTCATACACTATGGGTCTTCAATGACCAGGTAGGCTAAAGTGAATAGCTATCATAGAATGATAATTTTTTTTTTTTTTATTGATAGCTGCAGGGCTCTCGTAGGGGCAAATTAAGTAATCAGTCATTTCAGCTGAATAACTCAGTAGGCTATGGTCCAAAACGGTGCTTAAGAGCTTAAAAAAGTGAACTTGTGTATTATACTGTACCAAATGAAGCAAACCATGTTGCTCTTAGTGTTTGATGACAGCTACAGTGCCACAGTTCCAATGAACGAAATGAACGAATGACTTGAAAAAAGATTCGTTCCTTTTACTGAACAAGATTCAAAGATCCGAGTCAGTAAAAAGATCCGAACCTCCCATCACTAATATCTACAGCGGCAAGCATAAACGTATAAGCGAGCAGTGAGCACTACATCACAGCTACGCGCTATGTTTAATCGAACATAGCGCGTGAACGCGTACAGGAACCAGTTAGCCTGAAAACCAGTTGAGACATCGGTCCCAATACAACAATTTGGTGGGCAATTCCATAAAAATCCAATGCAGCACACACTTGACTGACAGCGTGGGAGTAGTTTACTGTGATTGTTTTTCTCCTGTGACGAACACAATATGGCCTATCGCATTTTAGAAAAGAAAATTCGTGCACCGACTTCAAAGCTATGCTTCAAAGTAATGAGTAACGAGAACCTAGAAGTGTACAATATTATATAGCCTACAATATTTGTCTTTCAAATGTAGTGGAGTAAGAGTCACAAGTTTCCAGAAAAATTGATACTCAAGTAACTAATACTCGAAAAATGTACTTAAGTACAATACTCAAGTAAATGTACTTCGTTAGTCCACCCGTGTATATACATACATAAACACATACATACCTACCTACCTACCTACCTACACACATACAAACATACATATGTACATAAATACATACATACATATGTACATACATACATACATACATACAAGACATGTACCTGAATCCGAATATGTTATTCAGGAAAGCAAAAATAATGTGATGGAAATAGATATTTCCTCTACCCGAAGTTGTTCGTTATTATTCGTGAAAAAAACATGATTGATGTCTGTGCGTCAGCCATTATGTTTCTTCAAATCGATTCATATCAATACACATTATTGAAAAGTGATCGCTATAGTCGCCCCTGCCGTTACCCACTGTAGTCAGGTACGGAACTAGTGAGACAAACGTCTGGTGTGGCAGCTGGTTTACCCCTGCAACCTGTAGTATTCAGCGGTATGTGTTATTTTCCTCCATTTAAATAAAAAACCGCAGTCGACAGTCGTTTCATTTTCTACACATTATTGAAAAGTGATCGCTATAATCTGCAGTCGCTCCCACCGAGTCAGTGCGTTAAGACATCAAGAATCACGAACGCAGGTGGGGTTCAGGTGGGTTCGAAAGTTCATAAAACTTAGTTTACCTAAAAATAAAAATTAAACAAGAGAGAGACCAATGAAAAGTACAGTTTGAGGATGTGGAAATATATTCCATAATAAATTATATTAAATCGGCTTGGTGCTTTGAAGGCACAAAAATTGCATTGTCAATGAATATTAGGTTAGAAAATATGACATTTGCCCGATTTAATGTGATTTCCGTTATAAACCACGCCTGCTTCTGGTCTGCTGTCCAAATACAGATACAGAAACAGGTAATTTTGTTAGCTGAACAGATACAGATACAGGTAATGACATCTCTGTACACCTCTAATACATACATACATACACCATTGCACATACGAACACACATACATACACGCATACATACATACACACACACATACATACATACACAAATACACACATACATATATACATACATACATCCATACATGCATACATACCAGGGTTTCCATTAGCTGGTAATTACTGGTTTTTGCCTGGTACAATTTATTTAAAAAAAAAAAAGATAAATTAAAAACTCGCTGGTCAAAATGTCTGGTAATAATGCATGTACAAAACGTAGGTATAACAAAGACTATCCCTAAACAGGACATTTGTGTTTTGACAGTGAAACAGCCTGTTAACAGCATTGCAAGCTGCAAAGACACATTGGACACATTTGATTTCAAGTCAGCAGCAGAGGACTTTCAGATGTAACAGGTTACAGATGTTTCATAATAGCCTACACTTTAGCAGCTAATGTTGAGGTTTTGCTCAATCATTACTTTTTGTTTTGCTTAATCGTCACTGTTCATTAGATAGTTAAGCTGATTTGACATCGTTGTCATTCTTTCGTCAACCTAGGTGTACATTATATTTGCACTTGTAACATAGACTGTTACGGAAACATGACTGGTTAGTCTCAGATTTGTCTAGTAAAATAAATTCTTTTTGGACATTGGACCGGCAAGAAAAAATCCTAGTGCAAACCCTGATACATATATCCATGCATACATACATATATATACACACACACACACACACACACACACACACAGATATATACATTATGTATGTATGTATGTATGTTTGTATGTGTGTATGTGTATATATGTATGATAGATACATACATACATACATACACACATACATACATACTGTCCTTAATTAGAAACAAAAGAGGGAAAAGTGGTTTCGATGAAGGTTTGACTGGAATGAAACACTAAATGAAAAGGCTGTTCCAGTGAAACAGATCTTGTAACAGAGGTCTTAGAAGAAGCATTGGCACCACAGACACAGTGCTCAGCCCAGCGGCTTGACTAGCATGCCCACATACAGAGAGAAAGTGAACAGAATTAGCTGGCATCTGCAGTAGCTGGCACCCAACTGTGGGCAGTTTACTTTTATTTGAACTCTACTTATTCACCTCATCATCTTACGGTGACCCATAATCTGTAAAGCATACTTCCAGTAAAGAGCTGTAAAATTTATTATTATTTTACAGGGTAGTCTCCCTCTCTCTCTCTCTCTCTCTCTCTCTCTCTAATCACAAAAGTTCATTTCTGGCTTTGCACTATCAGTTAGACCAGTCCACTGCAGGTTTCATGTGTGTACAGTCAGCCTAGCGAGAAGCAGAGTTTAGTGTGGCCTGAACAGATCAGAATGGATCCCTAAAACAGGGTCAAATCTCAAACCTTCGGAGCCTCAAAAAATTAACGAGGACAGTGAGTCTCAATGACAAAATCACTACAACTCAGCCCAAAAACTCTGACAACAACAGCAACAACAACAGGAAGTCTGCCAGCAAAACCAGGAGCCCTCTCTTGCAACACGATCAAGACAAAAGCATAGAATCCTATCTTGTTTCCTCCTTAACCAAGACTTTTAAACATAGATGGCAACGAACCACTGCACAGCCTTGAGAGAATGTCCTCGATACCAGAGCCATAAGGCAAATGAAAAGCATATTTTATAAGTTTGAACTGTTGGTGTGACTAATGAGCCGCTAATTAAATCTTATTGTCAAGTAGATCAGTTTCTGTGTCTACTTGTTGTATTTATTCTTATTTGCAACAAACAAATCACTTTGATGTGTACACTAATTAGAAAAACAAGTGCATGGCCTAGAAAGGGGACCTCTGGGAAATAGGGTAACAACAGACACGTAGAGCACACGAGACTTACTTATCTGTGGTTCAGTGTTTGAAACATCTGAAAAGAGAAAAAGCTACTGACACGCATAAGCTGGTGAAATATGCTGAGAAATAGATTTGTATGCTGATGTCATGGTTGTGCAACTCTTACAGCGTACTATATAGATCAAGACTAAACAGATGAAAACTATTCAGGACAGGACTCAACAGGACAGAACTAATCAGGGCAGAACTAAACAGGACAGAACTAAACAGGACAGAACTAATCAGGGCAGAACTAAACAGGACAGAACTAAACAGGACAGAACTAAACAGGACAGGGCTCAACAGGACAGAACTAAACATGTAAAGGCTACACATGGCAGAACTAAAAATGTAAGGACCAAACATATAAGGACTAAATGGGTCAGGGCTGTACAGGTCAACACTAAACCAGTCAGGACAAAACTTTTAAGGACTGAACAAGCTAAACCTATAAGACCTTAATGGGTTAGGACTAGACACATTAGGACTGATTGGGTCAGGACTAAACACTTCAGGGCTATACACTAAATATGCAAAGGTGGGCAAAATTACATGGTTTTGACACAAATTATAAAACCCATGTGAATGTATCAAAATGAAATGAAAGGTGAAGTTATTTGATGCCTTTATGAAATATTCTTGTAATCCACGAACAGGGTAATCACCTTTTATATCTGAAAAAATTTAAGTTTAAGTTTAAGTTTCAGTGATTGCACACACACACTGTGAAGTGAGCAGTGAATTTGTCCTCTGCATTTAACCCATCCGATACACCAGTAGTGAACACACACACCAGACGCAGGAGCAGTGGGCAGCCTTCCTTGGTGAGCACCCGGGGAGCATTGGGGTTAAGTGCCTTGCTCAAGGGCACACAGCCATGGATGTTGGGCCTGGGAATCGAACTGGCAACCCTCCAGTCACAAGCCCGGTTCTCTACCCTTTAATAGCTATATTAAAGCAATTTTCAGGATTTCTAGGCAAATTGTTCAGCTGCATCAGGACAGAGTCAACTAGCAAAGAAATATAACAAACCTACATATAAAGCAGTAACATGCAAAAATAAAAAATGTATTTGTTGCACCTCATCTCCTTTTAAATAGCAAATAATGAGGGGAGGGATCTTGCAAAAATGCTTTTTTACAAGCCTTCCAGGAACAGATGCTGAAATAGGATACATATTTTACCATTAAAAACACCTGTCAAATTTTGTTGCAGAAATTCTGACCACTCTCAGGAGTCCATATGTGAAGGGTAGCTGATTTGGTGAATATAACGTTAAGTACATGAATATAATAAATTATAAAACTGTATAATGCAGATTATTATATTTGGTTGTATTCAGATCAGGCAGGAAACACAGGGAGGAAATGGTACAGAGTTTGGACTGGGTGCTGTCTGGAAAAACACAAGCTTCACTTCATGAGGTCTCATGTCACAATGGACTATGGGTAGATGTCTCATCATCACAGTTCTAGCCAATACTCCCAATGAAATTCACCCATGACATCAGACTAAGGGTTTTCTTTGCCATTGCTGTAGAATGTCTTTTTGTAAATTTGATGTCCTGCAGTTTTGTTCCTGTCAGAATGATTTATACAGTGTAAGCTTATATGTGCACAGACATAAACACACATATGCATCACATGCATGGATGCATACACACATATACAGACAGGCACACAGATTCAAGTAGGGCTCCTGGACACACACACACACACACACACACACAAACACACAAACACACACTTTGCTTCTGGCACTCTTCTTTGTTCAAGCTGGCCATGGTACCTTCCCATACTCTTAGTTAATGTTCTGAATCTTATTCATGCAGGAGAGATGGAGGTGTGTATACAGTGGATTGTGTGAGAATGCACTATATAGTGGAATGACGAATGAGAAATATTTAGAGTGGGAGAGAGTGAACAGAAAATCAAACACCAATAATTATGTCTGCAAAACTGAATGAGAAATTCAAAAGGGACTAATTACATATGGTTTCACTAAGTCAACTGAAAGCTTATATGTGCAATCTTTAATTTAACATTAAATCTCAAAATTACACTAATGTGGAATAACACTATTGTTAAGCAGTGGTATACAGTAGCATTGACCCAGCTCTGTTGTGTTGATTGGTTATTCTGAGGTGGTCATTCTCTTTCTGATTGGCCAGTGGGGATAGCTGAGGGTCTTAGGTACACAGTGGTATGGCACACCCAACATGCATGTAGCCCTAACACCAACTCCTCTATGTCTTTGACTTAAAGCCATGAGACTATATATTATGATGGGTTTGAGGAGCTGTACTGGAGAGAACAGAATTCAGGCAGGACTGATTTCATCATTGCTTATGATCTTGTTTCTGAATCCATCCACACCTCCTTTGTGGACGGATGGCCTGGACACAGAGAGAGGGGAGCAGAGCACATCTTTTTGGGATTGCATTTTTATAACGAGTGATTTTTGTTTGTCTAAACTCTGAAGAAGAGTGTTCTAAATTATTCATTCTGTACAGTGATTTCAGAATGAATAAACATGATTAGCATGATAACATCAAATTTGCATAAAGGACTAGAGCTCCGCATATAGATCAGACATAAATGTAAATAATTTACATTTTACAATTACAGCAATTTAATGTTGTGTACAGTGTTTGAGAATTATTTCCCATCCATATATAGTTATCTATAAGCAGATGTATGTGTTTCGAGTAAATTACTGCAAGATTAATTTTTTATAGTGTAGGCTCTATTTACCACCCCCCCCCTTCTCTTTTTTGTGGTTGGTGGGGTGGGGGAGTTGTCTGTGCTAACTGACAGCAGATGCACCTGCAAGGCAAAATCTGTAAGATCACTTTGTGCGCGCGCGTGCGTGTGTGTATGTGTTTATGTGTGTGTGTGTGTGTGTGTTTGTGGATGCTGATAACTGGCCCTGTTAGAAACTCCCTGCTGTAGGTCAGTTTCCCTTGTGCGCACGTAGACACAGACACACACATGCACACTCACACACACACACACAAGCACGCACACACTAACACAAATGCATACACACAGTCCATCTGTCCAGATGAGCAGAGCAGAGTAGAAGGTGTGTAAAGAGGGGATGGAGGTTTATGTTAAGTGTGTATGGTGTAAGTGTATGGTCATGCCTAACAGTGGAGGTGCTATGGTGTTTCTGTTTTTCTCATGAGAGATCACACTATTCCGCTTCTGACTGCATTAGCATAATCTGCATAACCATCCTGATTTTAATTGCTAACACCCCAGCAAAGATCATGTGGCTAAGTGGTAAATCATAATTAGGTAAATAATTTGTGAGGCCATAGCAAGCTGCTCTACTCTGCCCACCATCTGTGTGTGTGTATGTGTGTGTGTGTGTGTGCATGCGTGCGTGTATATGTGTGTGTGTGCGCACATGCGAATGCATGAGCCAAACAATGGAGAGGGAGAGAGAGGGGGGAGTGGGTGGCGAGAGAGTGAGAGAGAGAGAGAAAGGGAGAAAGGGATATTTTCATTTGTCCTGCTGTTGTGGTGCAGAAGAATCTATTTTCCCTGGAGAAAAATGTGGTTTCTCTCTCTGTGACAGTTGTCATAAGGGAAGCTGAAAGGCTGGGATAACATTGGCCTCAGATTGTTTTTTCAGTCCATCCAAATGCTCAGTGCTGAACAGAGGATGAGCTAAAATGTCGCTTGTCAAACCTCACCACTCTAGCCAGCTGTGCTGTGCTGATTTTAACCCTCTTCTCTCTTGCACCAAAAAAGAAAAAAGTGTGTGTGTGTGTGTGTGTGTATGTGCAGTAATACTGTCATTTTATCTACAGCACAGATGGTGCAGGTAGCATTTTCATATGGAGGATGAACAAAGGGAAGGTAATGCTCTCTTCAAGACAAAAGCAAAGTTTGTACACTTTGAAGAATACACAAAAACACACCCACACATCACACACACACACACGCACACACACGCACACACACACACACACACACACACACACACACACACACTAGCACTGTCCTGATGGAGTCAAACAGAGAGAGGCTAATCTGGCAGAGAGGCCATGGAGGATTTGAATGTTTATTCTAGAAAGCCAGGGGCATGGTTTAGGTTTCCACCCACTCTCAGGTGCATTTGCTCTCTCTTTCTCTCTCTCTCCCTCTCTCTCTCTCTAGCTTTCCCCCTCCCCCGCTCTTCAGCTCTCTATGTGTGTGCATGCATATGTGTGTGTATGTGTGTGTGTGTGTGTGTGTGCCAGCCCTTTTTGAACATGCCTTTCTAATTCTGAATACTGTCTGTGAGGTTTTGGCAGACAGCAAACAGGGTGCTGTGTTTCATGCATTTCCCACCTGTGTGAAAAAGCGTTTCTCTGTGGTTAGAGTGTGATCAGATCTGAACTGACGGGTAATGATTAGCTGCCTGTGCGTCTGATAGAGCCCTGTGTATTTTTAATTATGCACTAATAGAGATGAGTAACGCATTTGAATATTGAGGACTGAGGGCATGAAGCAAAGTTATTGTGTGATTTTAAAGCATTTACATATTGCTTATTGGTTACATATGCCAGCTATTTATGTACAGTAACATTGTGTTATGATTAATATTGTGCATTTAGAGTGTGTGAGTGTGTATATGGGTGTGTGTGTGCATTTGTGTGTGTTTGCATGTGTGTGTATACCTATGTTTTAGCATTGCTTCATTAATCTCCATGTGTTTGCATGTGGTCTGAGCTATCAAGTCTGACCCTGGTTGACAAGCCACCAGTTCCAGTGCTAAATGAAAGGTCTTTGCTCCGTGACTTACTGGCTCGATCACTTGTGGTTGTGAAGGATGAGTCAGTGTCTATGAACAGGCTAATCAGTACCCAGGTTCCAGTTCCACTCAGTACAGGAGTGTTTGGTTTTCCTGGTACAGACCTACGTTTCCTCCTCAGTGCCTCGTGAAGGCTCTCCCACCAGCACACTGCATGATATTCTCACAATACGTTCTCAGTGGGTTTGGTTATTGCTTCACACACATACAAAAATGACACAGCATGAAGGGTTATTAATGTGTGCTTTAAAAAAAATGACACAGGGTTATGAATGTATGTTTTATAAAAAACACACTGGGTTATTAATGTATCCCTCTGCCAGAGTGCAATATGTATGTCACAGAATATGGTTAGGGCTCCTGTCAGAGATCACAGCTCATAGACATGACTAGATAATGAGGAAGACTCTACTTATGTACATGTACAATTCAACTGTACCCACTGATAAAAAACAAACAAACAAATAACCAAACCATCCATGTTGTGTAGGAATGCATGAGCCTTGGAGCCAATTTAACTTACTGTAAGTGAAGGTGGGACATCACTGTATCACATATCAGGTCTGTTGTGCTGTTACTGAGGGTTTAAAATAGTGGCCTCTACACAAAGTGATTTTAGTGCAGGATTAGAGTCACAATCACTGATGCTGTGTAAATGATTGTGAAAATGCATAAGAACATGTCAGTGCAAATCTTAATAATTTGGGCATTTTAAAGACTGGTGTCAGACACCTCTGTAACGTGACTGAGGTAACAGGAAGCTGTTTCACTGTAAACATATCAGGAGACCAATTATCATGAGTGTGCTTAACTGCCGCATAACATATGGAGCCCTCCCTCCCTCTCTCTCTCTCTTTCGCCACTCATTTTTCTGCTCTTCTACATCTCCCTCCTGAAGTCTTCAGCTGCAGGTGTTCCTGTTATCAGTTAACACCCCGGGCACACACACACACACACACACACACATTCAGGGCTAGTTTAACATGGCAAATGGAGAGAGCATTGCGAAGATAAGAATTGTCTGCCGACTCACAGACGTCTTGTGTGTGTGTGTGTGTGTGTGTGTGTGTACGTGCGTATTCAGTGGAGCTACCCTTACTTTTGCTCCCCTTCATGACCTCGTTATTTCACTCTTGCTGTCTGTGTGATACCCTCACAGAGAAGAGAAAGACAGAATTCTGTTCAGCCAAAGACATATACTCTCCTACTATTACATCCTGCACATCCTGGACTGCATATCCATCAGAGAGAGAGAGAGAGAGAGAGAGAGAGAGGGAGAAGAGGAGAAATGTGGTGAAATGGAAAGATACATACAAAATGTTTTACATCTTGTCTATAAAACATGTATAAAAGACAGATATAAAAATATAGATAAAAAAGACTAATTACACTTCAAAATGTATGCAGAGGAGCTGCTAGATAGTCACAGTAGCCATGCGAGAGCCATGCACGCAAAACGGAGAGAGAGAGAGAGAGAGAGAGAGGTGGGGATAGAAGGTTAAGGGATTACAGAAAGCTATCTTTTTTTTTTACTCAGTCATTCATTCATTTGCTGCTGTGCATAGCAGTGACTGCATGCATTGGTTTTCTATTGGTTTGTCATAGTACAGAAGAAATCTAATTGTCCTTTACAGTCTTAGCAATAACAATACAGACACTGAGATGCTTATTGTAGTAACGTGGACAGTGTTCCTCTGTGGACCACAATTACACCATCGCACCAAGAAGAATGTCTGCAGAATACTTCACACCAAGAGAATATCTTTTACAATCACATACACACACACAAAGAGAGAGAGGGAGAGAGACTGAGAGACAGAGAGAGAGAGGGAGAGAGAGAGAGGCAGTGACACACCCACACCACAGTTCTTGATACACTGGAGTCCTGATACACATGTAGAGAGAGTGTGCACTACATTTGTCTACATTTGTTTATCGGTAACTAAAACATTTACAGTCAGTCAGACAGAGCTGTCATCTGCTCAGTGCTTGGATGTTATGAATATGCCTGACATTCTCTTTAATCTAAATTCTCTTTGATACACTGCAGTTCTTTATTTGCCCACACTAAGGAGAGAGCTATAATAAATCTCTCTCACACACACATACTCTCTTCCTTAGCTGAGTGTCTTTTCCCTAAACACACTTCCTAAGATATACAATTCACTGCACTGGCAAATTTTAATCTAAGCAAGTTTATTACATAAATCTTCTCTCTGTCTCTTTCTCTCTCTCCTCCTAGATACCCGACAATAAAGTGTGTTACTTAGAGGGCTTAATTAATACCGAGGATATTCGAATACATGCTACGTCATCGTTAACGAACTTCTCTTGATGTCTGTATCAGTTGCACTGTTGGCAGCTTCTCTTGACTGGCCTCTAGTGGCCTCTTCTCTGTTCCGTTTATGATTTATATGATAGAAGCTCGTTAAGATGTAAAATATGTTATTTACATTGAAACAGTCACGAGAGAGGCGGAGTACAAAGAGTGGTTTTGTGATTGTGATTATGCTCACTCAAACAGGCATGGTATCATCGAATTTTCGTCAATCTTAAAACATACAAATTCTGAGTCTGTCGAAAATATTGCATTTATCAACCGATAACCCGATGTGTTTTAGGGAGGCGTCATTGCCTACTGAACGCGAAAACCACTCAATGGCTTGAACAATTTAATGATATTCAGGAGCAATTAATATTAACCGTATGCTGCTGAGACTTCAGACTGAAATCATCCGTGTTCTTGTTCTTTGTTAAGGTTTAGACCCAATTCTTATCCAATTCGTGACTTCAGTGTAGGAGCAGCGTGGCGGGGGCGGGTCGGTCAGCAGGTGCTTGCTTTCCCGTCCCGCCTCTCTTTTCGCTGCCTCAGCGCTCCCCGCGTGCTAGTGACTGTCTTGTAAACGGTTAGAGGTGGTGCCGTCAATATGGAAACAACGCCCCACACGGATTAATGTATATTCAGGATTTCAGTCCTCTTCTAAGGTGAGTTTCGTCACCTAGATGTAATGTCAAACTCACAAGTAACTGCTTACATACGGAATGGTTGCCTTCTGTTCGCGACATCACGGTTAAAGAAGCATTTTATTAAATCCCTTCGCCTACCGCGTAGCTTGCGGTTGCTCTTTGCTTTGTTTTCAGTGACAGTGGATTGTAGCTGTCGATACTCTGTGACATACAGCTCCGCGTTTGATTATCTAATGGAGCAAACAGACTGTTTAATGTGGAGTACGGGCAGTCACCAAAATGTAACTAAAGCCTCCGAATGAAAAGTTTATATGTTTTGTGAATGAATAATGTTTACCTTGAAATAGGCTTTAATTACGCGATAAACTCGAATATACTTTATAGTGCCGGTTGATTTGAATATATTGCACGATATTGCTGTAGGAATTAGTGGAAGAGATGTAAATTGGAAGATTTTTGTTTGTTGAGATTAAATGGAACATATACTGTCATTTACATTGCATACACCTTAATTTCTTGCTCAGATGCGTACTTTAATTAAATGTAAAAACAGTTTACACGGAAACAAATTTATTTTGAAAATTCTCCTGGCTCGGTAAGTTGCGCCCATATAGGCGACGTTTACTGCTTTATTATACTGGTTATTTTAATCATCTACCCAACATCTCGTGATTTATATGGACGAACTGCCGTGTCGGACTGATAAACTTTCCAGCACTTTTTAGTCGCCCTCTGCTTTCTGTTGAAAGTCTTACACTGTCGCGGTGCTACATTTGTTAGTTTACAATGCTTCATTTTAACCTTTCGTATCCTGTTCAGCGGACGGCCAGGTGTCACAAAATATGAAAAATCAATCTTAAACGCATATTTGCATAAAGCCACGGTTTCTCTCTCTCTCTCTCTCTCTCTCTCTCTCTCTGTGTGTGTGTGTGTGTGTGTGTGTGATTGGCAGGTCTGTTGAGGTGCTGCGTTCTTTTTGAATGGCAGGCCTATTGAAACAGTGTCTTAACCTAACCTGTCACTAATGACCTGAAACGTTAGTCTTAAATAAGAAGTCACTCACTCTCTCTCTCTCTCTCTCTCTCTCTCTCTCTCTCTCTCTCTCTCTCTCTCTCTCTCTCTCTCTGTGTCTCTGTTCTTGACATATTTGCATTTCTGCATTACTGAGCTGAAGTATTGCTGAGCATGTGCCCTAAAGGACTTGAAAGACTGGATCTCTTAGTATTTGTGTTAAATAAAGAAAAAGAAAGGAACATTTTTGGTCAGTTTACCCAACCTGACACATGCAAAGACGTGCACACACACACACACACACACACACACACACACACACACACATACTCACACATAAACAGAGAGAGAGAGGGAGAGTGTTTAGTCTTCAGTGTAAAGACTTGATTGATTTGGTAATCCCATTGTGACAGTAGTTGGAATGAATGTGATGATGTCACTGCTGTGTATAATTGACATGTAAAGACAGTAGCTAGGGGGCAAATGACCCATCAATTGATCCATAATGTTGTCTGACCCTGTGTCACACAAAACCTCTACACCCACCCCAACACATTACAGACGCCCCCTCAGAGACTTACTGTTCGCCACTACCCTGCCCCATGCTTAGACACACACATTCTACTCATCCACAGTCACCCTCTGTAGCACTTCTGAGCTGCTGACTGGTTCAGAGTATTAAAGGCTAATTTTTTTTTTTTGCCGTATTTTTGCCTCTTGTCTGTAGGTCTGTAAATGGTTTTGTCTTCTCTCGATTTCTTCAAGAAGGTAAAGGAACAGGTTGTGTGTGTGTGTGTGTGTGTGTGTGAGGGAGAGAGAGTGAGAGAACATTTGGGGAAGGCAGCGTAACATGATGAAGTGCTGAATGGAGTGAAGTCGAGTCAGTGGCTGGGCATTGGCTTGGGTAAGTGTTCAGAGATGCAACGTGGTTAGTCCATCTCAGGTTACCACTGCCCGCGCCGCTCAGCTGCCACATGTACTTACACTCACAGCTTAGTCTACAAGCTGCTGTCTGCTGTCACTGACACGCTTACAGATATGCTTTCTCTCTCTCTCTCTCTCTCTCTCTCTCTCTCTCTGGATCTCCCTCTGAGTGTATGTGTGTGTGTGACAGCAGTGTTTCGCTTGAGCTGAGTTTATCCTCTGTGATAAGCAGGCATTTTAAACAAATGCGAGATGCTGATATAGAGAGAGAGAGAGAGAGAAAGCAAGAGAGAGAGAGAGGGAGGAGAGGCTGATAACAGCTTGACACATCAGCCCCGGTCTGCGGAGGACTTTTCCTTTTCCCTTTAATTCACTTCTCAGGATTATTATTCCACAGTAGAGTATTCTAGGAATTCAATTAGTTTGTCCATTTTTCCGGCAAGCCAGCCACAATTTCCATAACAATAACCATCTCATAACTGACAGAGGAACAACGTCAGCACGGCTGTGTTCACTTAAGATGGAGATGTCACAATAATGCCACCATATTTCACTTAAAAAAATGTGATTAAAATAATATCACTGAGGAGTTTGATCAGATTTGAAGCCCACACAGTTTAACTTATTTTCAGATCAATGACACAGGATTTGGTCTCCTTTTCTCATATGGTGGTTCATGTGAATGGTCAGGGGTTTATCAGATCAGTTGATCAGCTTTTCTGCTCAGTCTGGTCTGTGATTTTTTTATAACTTGGATGGCCTGCCTGTTTTGCTCATGATGTATGAGACATTCCTGGTCCAGTTGCTTGTCTTTGTTCTGCAGATATTTGCAACTCCAGAGCAGAGCACGGGCTCCAGAGAGAGGACATTAAGATCCTGAAAAATGAATGCAACACATGTAGTGCACAAAGAGAGAGAGAGAGGGAGAGAGAGAGAGAAAGACATACAGACAAACAGAGACACAGAGAGAGAGAGAGAGAGACAGACAGACAAACAGAGACACAGAGAGAGAGAGAGAAAGACAGACAGACAAACAGAGACACAGAGAGAGACAGAGAGAGAAAGACATACAGACAAACAGAGACACAGAGAGAGAGAGAGACAAACAGAGACACAGAAAGAGAGAGAGAGAGAGAGAGACAGACAAACAGAGACACAGAGAGAGAGAGAGACAGACAAACAGAGAGAGAGAGAGCGAGGGAGATAGACAAACAGACAGAGAGAGAGAGAGAGCCTCCTTCCCTTTCTAGGCTGTCATTACCGCCTGAAAGCTAGCCGTCTACTCTACCTTTCCTGTCGTCTCTGCTTCCCTGTGGTGAAGCTCAGAAACAGGCTGGGCTATTAGTCTGTAATTAGAGTGAGTGGAGAGAGGTGGTGCTGGGTGGGTGGGGGTGCTGGAGCAGGGACCCCACAGCGTGAGTCTATAGCATTGGCAGGGGAAAGAGCAGAGTGTAATTAAGCATCTACAGGAAAGCATTAGTACTATGATTAGTAATGGTGCTTCACCCATTAATGGAAAAGCCAAGCAGGGTAGGGGGCACACACACACACACACACACACACACACAGAGCGAGTGAGAGAGAGAGAGAGAGAGAGAGAGAGAGACCACAGGGGAAAGAAGACTAAGAAAATGATGGAGCCAGGTTGTTTAAAAAATTGTAGAACACAACGGGGGGGGGGGGGCACACTGGAGTCAGACCATTACATTATTGTCCATGTTCAGATGTCCACTGCTTTATTCAGATAGCAGACAAACCCACAGACAGAACTATAGACAGTCCCACAGAACTATAGACAGTCGTAAAGAACTACAGACAATCCCACAGAGCTGTAAACAGTCCCACAGAACTACAGACAGTCATAAAGATCTATAGACAATAAAGCTGACCGAACCATGAGTGGAAAAACAGACAGACTGAACCATAGGCACAAACACACTTGCACATGCATACAAACACACACACACACATATGCAAAAACACAGACACATACATACACTCCGTACACACACATACACACAGATGCTTGTGTGTGGTATGATATACTATAAAATTCGTTTCTATGACAGAAACTGTTTGTAAATGCTTAATCAGAACATGCTGGTAAATCAGTAAACACTGCTGAGACCTGATAAACCACTCTTTCCTCTGTCTCACACCCTCTCTCTCTCTCTCTCTCTCTCTCTCTCTCCCCTTTTCTCTCTCTCTCCCTCTCTCTCTCTCCCTCTCTCCCCTTCTCTCTCTGTCTCACATCCTCTCTCTCTGTCTCTGTCCAACATCCTCTCTCCCTCTCCCTCTCTCCTCTTCTCGCTCTCTCTCTCTCTCTCTCTCTCTCTCTCTCTCTCTCACATCCTCTCTCTCTGTCTCACATCCTCTCTCTCCCCCTCTCTCTCTGTCTCCTGGAAGTAAAGGCTGTAAACTCCTGTGGTATGATAAATACCTAGTTCCAGTGCCAGATAATGCCCACACATTTGGTTCCATTCAATTTTTTTTTTTTGCATGTGCACACTTGCATATATGTGTGTGTCTGCGCACGTGTGTGTGTGTGTTTGCATACAATAAACCTCTTTGACAGATGATCCATTATGCTGTCTCTGTTCCCCTCTATATCTTCTGGTGAACATGCCTGAGCTGAATGTATGGAGAGCGGCTGATTCAGTTTACATCTACACTAAAGCCTGACAAGGTCGGCTCTCAAACAGAATGAGAGGCCAAATCCACTTCTCCGTCTTTAATGGTTTAAGGTCAGTTAAGGGTCTGTGAGAGACAGCCAAAGTGGGAATATGGAGGTCACATATGTTCCATCCAAAGCTGGGAAAAAAAACTCTGACCAAACCAACACTGTTTTGATGTGTGGTTAGCGGAGGGTTTTTAGGTGTGTATATTTGAATCTGTGTGCCTGTATGTATGTGGGATTATTTTACTGTGTAGTTTTTTATTGATCTTACTACATTGTACTACTTACTTACTACTTACTACTTTACACATAGTCACTGAGGAGTGGGCTGTCTGATTTACACCCCCCCCATCCAACCACACACATATTAATACCTATAAAATTCATAGTGGTGTCAATTTTAGTGTTTGATAATGAGTCTTGGTATCATGCACAGAGAAATATCCTTACATGTACTGGTGAATGGTTATGGTGGTTATGGTGAAGCATATTCTCAGCCGGCAGGGGGAGCACTGAGCACCCAGTACTCAGCTGTGACTGATGGGGTTTAATGGGGTTTATTCTTCTCTGAGGCACTATATACAGTACTGCCCTATTAACTCCTGCTTTCAGTGTGAAGGTTGTTAGTCTCTGTGTGGTGTGGAAATTAATGATGTTATTTGTCTAATGTGCAATTTAAAGTTATAATTACATATTATATAGGCCTAATGATGAGATGTCATCTCTGTGTCATGGAAATCTGTATATGAACTTCTCTCTCTCTCACACACACACACTCTCACTCTTTCTCCCTGTTTTCTCTCTGTCTCTCCTTTTTTTATTCATCTCTTTCTGAATCTCCTTCCCTCCCTCTCTCTCTCTCTCTCTCTCTCTCTTTCTCATCCTCTGTGCATTTAATGATGTGTGACCCCTGGCATGTGAGGTGTTGAGGTCAGATATGTGTGTGTGTGTGTGTGTGTGTGTGGTGACCTCTGGCATGTGAGGTGATAGGGTCAGATATGTGTGTGTCAGTGTGATGGATTGGCAGTCCCTCCCCTCCCCAAGGCCCCCTGCATGCCTCTGTTATCACCCAAAGATGGAGACATGACCAGCGCCCCAGAGAGAAAGAGAAGTAGAGAGAATGCCAAGGGGGGGTATCACGTGATCCCAGCGGCTGAGAGAGAGAGAGAGAGGCAGAGGGAGGGAGGGAGATGCAGGGTGCTTCCTTTAAATCCCCATTAAGAGTTGAACACGCAAGAGTTTAAAGAACCACACACAGCAATTCTTCTCCAAGAGAAAAGACTCTGCCCTGTGGAAACAAGAATGGTTTTGGTACGTATGTGTGTGTGTGTGTGTGTGTGTCTGGCTTGTGTGAGGATTCCAAAGCTGATTGTTTCTGAAGCTTTTAGTGTGTGTGTGTGTGTGTGTGCGTGTGTGTGTGTGTGTGTGTGTGTGCGTGTGTGTGTGTGTGTGTGTGTGTGTGTGCGTGCGCGCGTATGTGTGTTGCTTTGAGACTGGTTGAAGTGTGTAGTGTAAAACGAGGGAGCCATGTGTGTGTGTGTGGGTGCCTACCGTGGCAGTCAGTCGTCAGTGAATGTAGCGGCAGTGATTTGTCCAGACTCTGGGTGTGTGTGTGTGTGTGCGTGTGTGATTGCATGTACGTGCATGTGTGCGCACACACGTGTGCGCGCGTGTGTGTGTGATGAGTACTGTAGTACTGAGGTGTCAACCTGGGCAGAGTCAGAGGACACTGTGTCTAGTGTAAGGACCGCTCAGCACTAACCATGCTTGCACCGCTAATTTCATTAATTGCTATCTGCAGTTCACCGTGAGGGTGGAGGTTGAAATGGAGGTTATTGTGACTGAGTATGTTCAAGTGTTTATGTGTTTATATCTGTGTGTGTGTGTGTGTGTGTGTGTGTGTAATATGGAAACACATATCTGATGAGAGTAATATTTTATACCATGACAACTATAGAGTCGTATTCAGTTCACCTTGTGGTTGTGGAGTGGCTCTTCACAGTGAAAAAAAAGAAACAGTTTCATTGAAGTCCCTCTGTGATTACAGTGTCCTCTTTCGTACACTTTCCCAGCAAAATCTGGCCATTTCATTAGGGAGTGAGGGTCTGTGGAACTGGGGAGCTTAGAAATATGTTTGATGGTAATGGGTGATATTGCTGATGGTAATACCTCACTCTGTACACTACACTCTACACTGTACACTCTACTACAACATTTAAATTTCTGCACTGCACTACACCAAACTACACTACACTACACGCTCTACCGCTACACTTCTATTTCTACACTGCACTACACCAAACTACACTACACACTCTACCGCTACACTACACACTTTACCGCTACACTTCTATTTCTGCACTGCACTACACCAAACTACACTACACTACACTACACTACACTATACTACACTACACACTCTACCGCTATGCTTCTATGTCTACACTACACTACGCTACACTACACTACACTACACACTCTACCGCTACACTTATATTTCTACACTAAACTACACTACACTATACTACACTACACACTCTACCGCTACACTTCTATGTCTACACTACACTACGCTACACTACACACTCTACCGCTACACTTCTATTTCTGCACTGCACTACACCAAACTACACTACACTACACTACACTACACTATACTACACTACACACTCTACCGCTACACTTCTATTTCTACAGTACACTACACCAAACTACACTACACTACACTACACTACACTATGCTACACTACACGCTCTACTGCTACACTTCTATGTCTACACTACACTACGCTACACTACACACTCTACCGCTACACTTCTATTTCTACACTAAACTACACTACACTACGCTACACTACACACTCTACCGCTACACTTCTATTTCTGCACTGCACTACACCAAACTACACTACACTACACTACACTACACTATACTAAACTACACACTCTACCGCTACACTTCTATTTCTACACTACACAACGCTACACTACACACTCTACCGCTACACTTATATTTCTACACTAAACTACACTACACTACGCTACACTACACACTCTACCGCTACACTTCTATTTCTGCACTACACTACACCAAACTACACTACACTACACTACACTATACTACACTACACACTCTACCGCTACACTTCCATGTCTACACTACACTATACTACACTACACACTCTACCACTACACTTCTATTTCTACACTGCACTACACTACACTACACTATACTACACTACACGCTCTACCGCTACACTTCTATGTCTACACTACACTACGCTACACTACACACTCTACCGCTACACTTCTGTTTCTGCACTGCGCTACACCAAACTACACTACACTACACTACACTACACTATACTACACTACACACTCTACCGCTACACTTCTATTTCTACACTGCACTACACCAAACTACGCTATATTTATAGACACACAATCACTTTCTTCTGTTTTTCTCTAGGCATGAGCCATGAGCTAAAGTCACCATCGTTAGGAATGATCTCCATGGCAACACGTACCACGGCGACAGTCAGCCCTCTCACCCCTTCCCCCGTCAACGGAGCAGCTTTGGCCAATGGGAGCCTTGCATCCCAGTCCTCCCATTCCGGATTTGCTGCGGCTCTTCGCAAACTTGCCAAACAAGCTGAGGAGCCCAGAGGTTAGACCAGCTCCTCCTCGTTTCATCTTTTCACTGTTCACATCCATCCATCCACCTCCCTACCCTTTCCTTCATCAGTCTATCTCTAACTTCACTGCATCACCATTTCTTCTCTTCCTATAACTCTATCATTCTTCTCTTCCTGTTACTCTATCCTTCTCCCTTTCCTGTTACTCTATCATTCTTCTCTTCCTGTTACTCTATCATTCTTCTCTTCCTGTTACTCCATCATTCTTCTCTTCCTGTGTTACTCTATCATTCTTCCCCTCCTGTTACTCAATCATTCTCCCCTTCCAGTTACTCTATTATTCTCTCCTTCCTATTACTCTATCAATTTCCCTTTCCTGTTACTCTATCATTCTTCTCTTCCTGTTACTCTATCATTCTTCTCTTCCTGTTACTTTATCATTCTTCTTCTTCATTCTGTTTATGCAGTGACAGAGGGTAATATGTTGCTAAGAGAGTTCCTCAGTTTCAGACCCACATAAACATCCATGGTCTCTGGAGCATATACTACACAGACCATAATATTAGACGTTGTAGAATTCTGTATAAAATGTACAAGATCATAGGCAGACATACAGTACAGCAACCCCCCCCCCCCCCCCCGCACGCACACACACACACACACACACACACACACACACACACACACACATTCGCCTAGCATATACTATGAGCTCATTTGAATAATATTTGCATATGGCAAAATGCAACCAGTTAGCAGATTTCCAGATTCTGCCATGCTGTTCAGAACCCCATCTGTCTATGCGAATGTGTTCCAGACACCACCAAACACACACACACACACACACACATACACACACACACACACACACATTCAACTGGTCATTAAGTTGAGCTTGGTGGTCCTCCAGTATATGGAAATGATTTCTTTAAGTCCAAGTGTCTGAGTGATACATCTGGTGAAGGATGGTCCATGGTCCATCACACTGCCAGAGAAAAGGTGTAGAGAGAAGGACAGAGAAGAAAATGATGGAGGTGCATAAGAAATTACAGGGAGAGAGAAGGAGAAAATTAAAGTGTGTGTGTGTATGTGTGGGTGTGTGTGTGTTTATGAAGCTTTTAGTGCGTGTGTGTGTGTGTATGCATGCATGCATACATGTGTGGGGGTGTGTGTTTGTGCGTGTGTGTGTTGGTGTGTGTGGAGGCTTGGAGAGATTTTAATGAATGATTATTCATGATGAGACTATTTATATGAGGTCCATTCAGTTCTTAGGAAATGAAAGTCCAGGTCATAACCACTCATATGGACTCAGCCTTCATAAGTCTATTCAGTGAGGAGCCGTCTATTTAGCCTCTTGTCCAAACCTCCCTGAGTCCTAATGAAGTCTTTGATCACATCCAGCCCTAACTGACCCCTGTCCCACGGCTTCTTAAGGCCGTCTCTCTCTATCTCACTAATTAGCCCTGAATAACATTTCATAAAATTCCTCTCCTCTACTTCCTTTCTTCTTAATCACGGCCTCATGTTTCCCACTGCTTTGTTCAATCTCATCTCTCTCTGTCTCTTAATGCATGCACTTCTACTGCTTTTTTATGTTAGTGATGAAGATGCAGAGAGAGAGAGAGAGAGAGAGAGAGAGAGTGTGTGTGAGAGAGAGAGAGAGAGAGAGAGAGAGAGAGAACAAGACAAAAAAGACTAAGAAAATGATCGTGTTTTGTTAGATAAGCTGCTGTCTTATGGTCCTGTGATGTGTTTTGAAAGGGAAAGATTTCAGCTGGTCCACTAATAGTTTTTGAGTTTCATCACTCTGCCAACCTCTCCTGTGTGTTCCGATACACTGAAGTCAGGGATTTTACAGGTTGTAACAGTGTTAGTGAGGGACTGGACAGATTGTAGCAGTGTCAGTGAGGGACTGGACAGGCTGTAACATGGTTTATCCTGTATCTTTTTAATGTGATGGAGTGAGATGAGGTAGGACTGGAGCAGACACTGCGGTCAAGGTTGTGTTTAATGTAAATGGTTTAAAGCACAGGTTTTTTAATTATATCACCTCACAAAGCAACATTAGAGTGTATATCACTGATAGTGTGTTAATGGTGTTTAATCAGTGTTTAATAGTCTTAGCGTGTTAATGATGTTTAATAAACCATTGTTAGTGTATTAATGTTGTGTTATAGAACAGCATTAATGTACTAATGATGTTTTATGGAACAGTGATAATGCGACAGTGATTTTTAATAAACCAGTGTTTGTGTGTTATTTTTAATAGAACAGTGCTAATGTGTCAGTGATGTTTGATAGACCAGTGTTAGCATGTTAGGGATGTTTAATAGAACAGTGTTAATGCTGCTGAAGTAATCTTTAAATGCAGTGCTGTAATGGGACATTATGTCTGTTTCCTCACAGGTTCTGCCTCCATCAGCAGTGAATCATCTCCAGTTTCCTCCCCAGCCACTAATCACAGCTCCCCTGTCAGCACGCCCAAACGGGGCCCCATGGGGCCAGTGTTGATCCCTGCAGGCAGCCACAGTGTGCCTGGCACCCCTCCTGTGGTCACCATAGCACCAACTAAAACCAGTAATGGACTGTGGAGAAGCGAGGGACGGCAGATGAGGGTGAGTATTTGGTGCCACATGCTTGCTTGAAAGAGAGAAATGTTTTGAGTGATGTGTAATATTGTATGATGGTACTGGAATACCACCAGAATGCTGTCCCTGTGAAAACACCATGATTATTCTTCACCAAGGCCTTCAGGCTGAGCAACCTTGCCAGTGCTATCTGTAAGGAAGACAGTAAGGTGAAATTTTTCTCTCCCTTGTTTTCCCTCTCTCTCTCTCTCTCACTCTCACTCTAAGGTCATTGAAGGGTCGGTCTACATGTGTTGGAATGAGATGTCCTCCATTTTCTCTTTACTGTCTCCCTTTTCACCATTAGAGAAATTGTCTCAGTGTCCATCAAACTCTCCGCCTCTCTCTCCTTCGCTCCCTCTCTCTCTCCATCTCTTGCTGTCTCTCTCTATTCAGTTGATCAAGAAGCATTCTTAGCATAAACGTGTGCTAATATATACATACATACACACACACACACACACACACACACACATATATATATATATATATAGAGAGAGAGAGAGAGCAATAATATATCATTTTATTATAGTAAAATAATAATAGATATAAAAAATGAAATGCTGTAAAGCAGGTTTAATGTGTGTGGTTGTGTGAGTGTGCTGACGTGGTAAAAGCATAAACAGATTCTGTGTAGGGGACGTTTTAGGTGATTATTACAGTGAACAGGACTGCACATGCAGGGGAGGGAAGAAGCTGTGGCTGATTCAGATGAGCCAAACCTGGGCCAGCTCAGGGTGACAGAGGTCAGTCAGAGGCCAAACGGAGGTTGAGGAGAGGTTGAAGGGACATAGGTTTAACTAGGCATGGGTTTCAGCTTCTCTGCCTTATTCTCTCACTCACACGCCAAGGCCACTCATTAATTCACAGCTTGAAAGCAGTGTGTGTGTGTGTGTGTGTGTGTGTGTGTGTGTGTGTGTGTGCGTGTGCATTTGTATGTGTGTGTGTGTGTGTGTGTCTGTGTGTGTGTGTGTGTGTGTGCGTGCGTGTGTCTGTGTGTGTGTGGAGGGACATTGTTTATTCAGCGCTGTGTTCCCCTTTGAGCCTGTTTAGCAGTGTGGTCACTGTGGGAGCTGCTCAGACAATACAGGGGTGAACAGCTCGCTTCCCCCTGATCAAACCAGCCCCTTTCTCCTCAGGCACAAAGACTCCTCTGTGTTCAGAGAGAGAGAGAGAGAGAGAGAGGGGTTGATATTCAGCCTACCTCTTTATGTCAGCTTACACAAACTGCACATTAACTGATTCTTAGTGTGAATCATTTGTTTACTGTAAACACTGATAATATAGTTGGCTATTGAATGCTTTCCTGCCTTGCGTAGTTCTTGCGTAGTTTTGCTTTGGAAACAGACTTATTTAACACGGATGAAAGATCTGTTTGTCCCCATACAGACATAGCTGTGAGTGTCAAAGTGTCCTTAAAAAACCTGCTTTCATTCCAGGGTAAAAGACAAAGGTTTGCATTCTGTTGTGTGGGATTACAGTGAAGCGGTTGTTGTGTTTTCTCAGTATAATTTGTTTTTTTCCTTTCTTTGGTTATTTGATTTCTGTGATAGTTTGAGTCAATTTTGTCTTTTGAGGTGGTGAAAGTATCAAGGAGTAAGAAAATGAGAAAGAAATAATATGGGGGTAATTCTTCAACAATGGTCCATTTTGTTCTGGAAAATTTTAGAAAATCAATTTTTTTTTTTTAATAAAAAATGCATTGCTATGATTTAGTTCTCCATTCTGTGTAGAAACACATCCTGATAGTGGCTGTGATGATTTTGTTAAATAATATATATTTCATCCTAACATTAAGAGGAAATCAGCATTTCCTGTCCTGGAAATGACTGTTGTAGAAATGACATTTTGTCATATTTCTTTTAAAATATCATGATATGTTAGCCTGCTAATGTCAATGTTAGAGTTAGCATTAAATATACACAAAATACACAATATTAAATGAAATTGGTCCAGTTGCTTTTACATTCATATGAAATATGGAAATGACACCCAGTAAACATATTCTCAATTTAACTTATATTTACCTTGATTTTTCCTCTTTTTATTACCCCCTATGGAGGTCACTCTTTTCTCCAGCTGTTGAGTGGCTGTTGCTATGGTTACCAGGTATACAAACCCTAAAACATGATCCCATAATTCTGTTTTGTACAGTGTGGTGGAAATGACAGTGAACCCAAGGGACATGGGTTCTTTTTATGAAAAATACAAGAAAATGTGAAGAAATATTACAATACATAATATATTTAATTAAAATGGGCATTAATGTCTCATTTGTATTTAAACTAAACAATATTTCAATATTAAATTCAAAATGAAGCAGGGCTGAAGGACCAAAGTTTGGCTTAGGGACAAAAGCAATATAGTTAAAACCATACATAAAAGGCCTCTTATTATATAATAAAATGAATGACTGAGCTATAATTTATTTTTGGTGTGAAGTAAGCGTTACAAAAATAAAAATGTAGAAATGTTTTTTTGTTTTCTTATTTTTTCCAGGGACACAAAAGGTACCATAGTTGAACAATCAACCATGGACAGTTGTTTGCTTATCTTTAGGGTGTTTTCGTACTGTATCAGTAATAAGTGAAATATGGGCTTACCTTATTTCTTTATCAAGTCTGTGCATGTGAACTGGTCCCTTTGACTTTCTCGTTGAGATGATATGGCCTTCAAAGACATTCTCACATGTCCACTGACCAGTCTATGAATGGCTTTGTATAGCATTGTGTATTCTGGTATGTTGGCGTGTGTAGTCTGGTGTGTTTGTGTGTGTATGCATAATATGTTTAACACTGTGTAGTCTGGTGAGTTTGTGTGTGTATTCTTGTATGTACGTGTGTCAGCAGGCAGACCCAGTCCACCGGGTCACCAGTAGGGATCGCTTGGTTCCAGATGCCCCGGAGAAAAGTGGTCTGTCTATCCCTCATCACCTGGTGGGGGCGCCATTCAGCTTGGGCCTGTCCCCAAACACAGTTATGCAGGATCCCCGACTTCAAGCTTTCAAGTGAGTTTTAGGTCTAGTAAGTGATAAGTCTTTAAAGTGTTCCACAGCCCCAGGAATAGAGTGTGTAGAATCGTTTTTGGTATAGTGTGTTTGACAGAGGTTAAATGATCATCATAAGCCTACATTTCCTCTCTGGATCACTGGACTACTGAAACTCCTCTCTATGGCAGCTTTCATCATTTTAACTGAAGGATAAAGAGATCATAACTCAGATAGAACCTATACCTCTGTCTTACATCTCTCTTATATCTGTCTCTGTCTCACTGTCTCTCTCTCTCTCTTTGTCTAACTCTCTGTCTCTCTCTCTCTCTCTTTCCATTTTTCTCTCAGTTTGCCACGGCAGGTTCCTCACATGCTCCCTGTAGGAGCAGTGTTGTCAGAGGAGTACCTTCGGGGATTGCGTGTGTACTCCAGTGCTGAAGACCTGCGTCTACCCTCTTTGCCCTTGGGTCTGGACCCCAACACTGCTGCAGCCACTGCCGCGTACCTCCACTCTGGCTACCTGCCACACCCCAACCTCTCTTCATACAGGTGTGTGTGTGTGTGTGTGTGTGAGTGTGTGTGAGTGAGTGAGAGAGAGAGAGAGGGAGAGAGAGAGAGGGCAAGTGAGAGAGAGAGAGAGATATTCATTTAAATCCAGCAGTTTTGAATGCAACAGATTTGCTGTAAAGACACATCTAACTGTATGAGTCCTTCAGTTTACTCAAGCGACAGGCACATCTAACAGTATGAGTCCTCCAGTTAACTCAGACGACAGACACATCTAACTGTATGAGTCCTCCAGTTTACTCAGACAACAGGCATATCTAATAGTATGAGTCCTTCAGTTTATATCTAAGCCTCAGCTGGTAAATCTTCGTGTTCAATGCCAACAATTCCTACATGTTGACTTTGGCAGTTCTCTGAATTCATTGTGGAAGTAGTGTTAAATGTGAGTGTGTTGACTGTGTTTGGTGTGTAGTGATGGGCCTTGGTGTAGTGTTTAATGCTGACTATGTGTTTGATGGAGCGGCTGTGAAGGAGCCTGGGGCAGATCGCTCTGAGAGGGGCTGTGGTTTTGACAGATTCTCAGACAGGAGGATTAGAGGCAGTTAGTGAGAGTGCGCTATTCAGAATGACAGTGTGACTGTGCAGATAAGGATCTGTATGCAGAATCAGAACCCATCAGGTCAGGTTAGCAGTTCCTCAGTGTGGACAAGACTCGTTCACTGCAGTTCATGATCTAATGGAATTAATGAATGAGAGTACCCCCAGGCAATGCCTGTATCAGACACACACACACACAAACTCTTTCTCTCATACACACATGCATATTCACACCCTCACTCACTCACACTCACATGTATACATGTACACACATGCACGCACGCACACACACACACACACACACACACACACACACACACACACACACACACACACACAGACTCTCTCTCTCTCTTCACAAGCACTGACCTACACTGACACAGAAATGTCTCTTACAGAAAGCCGTTCATGAACTTGCTAGAGTTATATTTCATAAAATATTTATTCATTTTTTGTTGCTTTGTTAAATCCTCTGAAAGCCTGGAATTCTCTTGATCAATAATTTAATGATTCATTTTCAACAGTTCAGTGATTTTAACTGGATCTCTTTTCAGAGCCATCTTTTATACACATACACATTTGCATTCGCATACGTATACACACACACATATACGTATACACATATACGTATACACATATACGTACACAAATTCATACACATACACATACACATCATGCGGGCTGGCCCATGACAGCTGTGTGGTCTTTACAGACATAATGAAGTTGAATTGTTAGAGACTTACAGATTCTGTAATATGTGTTACCATGGGAGACACGTACAGATATGCAGCAGGACAAAAAATGTTCTTTTTTTTTTCCTCACTCCTCTGTCATTCCGCATCTCCTCAGAATGGATGAGTCCATGTGTTTATCTGCCCTGCGGGCGCAGTTCTGTCCACTGCCAGCAGGGGGAGCTCTGCCTGCTCTCCATCCTTCAGCTCTTCACTTTCACCTGTCAGGAACTCGTGTCCCTGGAGACCTGGCACACCCAGCACTAATGGCTCTGCAGTCTGAGAGGTAAACATAAGTACACACACACACACATATATAGAGATATATGTGTGTGTTATCTGATAGGACTGGAGTGTCTGGAGGACACCTCCTCTCATTCTCTGTTGTTGTTTACTGTCACGCAGAGTGTGTACTTTTTGTTCTTGTGAAGAGTGTTGCATCTCACACCTTCTCTCCCTCTATGTGTGTGTGTGTGTGTGTGTGTGTGTTTGTGTATGTGTGGCCTTCCAGCAGGCTGCAGATGGAGGATGAGCTCCGCCAACAAGAAAAGGAAAGAGAGAGAGAGCGTGAGAGAGAGAAAGAGCGATTGTATGAGGTGGAGAGAGAGCGGGAGTTTGAGAGGGAGAGAGAAAAAGAGAGAGAGAAGGAGAAGGAGAGGGACAGAGAGATGGAGAGACAGAAAGAGAGGGCAAAAGAGAGAGAGATTCAGGCAGTTCGTGCTATGGAGAAGCGTTTCCTGAATCAGGAGCTCCAGGCACACAGACAGCAAACAGAGGAGAGAGCCAAGATGACTGAGAGACTCACACCAAACTGCCTGGGTAAGACTTGCTACAACGGCCAAGAAATACACCCAAGCACCCTTAAACACGATAAACACTAACAAACTGTCCAGGTAAGAACTGTTAAACTCCCCACAAACACTCCCCTAAATATTCCCAAACACCACCAACTGCCTGGACAAACTCCCCACAAACAGCCCCTTAAACATGCCCAAACACCACAAGCTATCCCTTAAAGACTTCCAAGCACTAACAAACTGCCCATGTAGGAACCATAAAAATCTCCAGAAACAGCCCCATAAAAATACCTTAAGTCCTTTGCACATACACACATAGTTCTTAGCATTACATCCCCTATCAGCATGAGTCTGTTAATACTGCTAAAAGATCCCTGGAGCCAGTCTCATATAGCAACCAAAGATTACATAAAGTTACTACGGATGGTACACTTAAATCATTTAAGTCTCACGATTTCCTTAAAACCCACAAACACTGAAATGTCCATCAGCTACCAGAACACTGTTCATACTGATTTTTTTCCCCCTTGGTGTGATTATGTGAGAGAATGCAGGATGGACTTGTGTGCGGCAAAGCTTTGTTTGATGTGCCGCTTGTGAATGTAAAGTTTCATCCTCTGATAAGAGCTACCCTGCAGAATGTCATTGTGCAGACAGTAACCACTTTCCCCCTTATCTGGCCTCTCCTCTCTTTTCAGTCTGCGAGAACACCTCAGCCTTTCGCTCATTCACACCAAGAGTCTTACCTCTTTCCCCTTCTTTATCACAGACAAAACCAAAGAGGTTTCTCTGCCTCCCCTGAAGCCTTTACAGCCTGGATTCTGTCCATCTCTGCCCACCCCCCGCCCGTCCTTACCCGCCATGGGCTCCTCTACGGTGGGGCACTTTGTACCGGGAGCTCTGCAGGGCTTCGGGGAGGAGGAGCGCTGGCCTGGCCGACAGAGGGCTCCACGGCAGGAGAAGGAGGCGTTCCCTGGCTTGGGGTGCGAGCTCCGAGGGCAGGTTTTGGATCAGCATCCAGGGCCAGGGAGGTCACGAGAAACAATGGAGCCCCCAGACCTGCACCAGTGAGTGGGTTAGATCAGTCTGATTCCTGCCCAGCTGGAGACAATACAGGTCCTCTTCACTGAGTGGGCTAAACTAAGTTTCGTCCTGAGTTTAATATTTCCTGAAAATCTGTAAACATACAAGTCCCTCATAAACTGTTTTTCCCCTGTTTTGCATTTTACTGCCACAGAAGATGCCATCACATATGAATCTTTATCATTAATAGTATGGGGTAAAGGTCAACTCTCAGATCTCAAGCTTTGACTGCAATTCTGTGGACATACTTTTTTCCATCACTTAAAAGCTTAAAAGGCCAGCGGTGGAGGAATAGATCAATGGTTCATAGGTCCCCTCGGCATTCTGTTAAAAACCAGCATTTCCCATGACTAATGTCCACAAAAACAGACTCTCTTTTCATCTAGCTTTTCTTCCCAACTGAACTGGTCAGTGCAGAATAAAGCAATCAGAGGTTTGAATAGTAACTGCCATTGCTCCATTACCTCATCTAACCACACTTTGGATTAATGAGGTTGGTCCAGATTTCTGCCTTGATTCTGCACTGAGCCTCTGAAGATGGCTTTGGCTGGACTCATCTACTTCTCACTCTCCAGTGCGTTAGGTCAAGTCAGTCCCACACTCATTATCTGCGGTGCCCATAGGCTGAGCTCGACATTTGCGCTGGGGGGCAAACGTTTCTAACTGTCGTCAGTGACGTCACAACGTGCCATGTCACATGGCATGAGTGCTGATGAATTTATCACAAAATCAAACAATAGAATTCAGATCTATCTCTTACAATCATCTATTTTATTGTATTACTTAAAATATTTGTACATATATATTTATATATATTAGGGGTGTGCATCTCTCCTTTAAGACGTATCTAGATACATGGTCTATGGGACGATGCATTTTAATATGGATTCGGCGCGATTCGACGCGACGCGAGGCGAGTTCTTATCATTTTTTAATGTACACTTTCATTTTCAATTATACATTTAAAAACCAGTTCTATAAAAGTGGCATTGCTTACCTTCAAATAGATATATTTCATAGAAGACCAGGGAACTCTGAGTATTTTTGTTACTTGGTACGGAAAAAAAGGAAGACAAACGTATCATTTCAGAATTACGTCATTGTGTTTATTACTCTTCCAGTAGACATACTTGTACAAAAAAGACTTACTGCATGAACAAACATTTTGACATTATTAACTGCAGTCGGTTTCACATAAGCTTCACCAAGCCGTCTCATCAAGTGAGTGGTAGATTTGTCGTGCTACCGCTGCACTTAATCGCTATTCTACAGACCTTACTAATGGCCAATTTTTTGTCCAATTTTCCTTACCTCTTATGAAATCCAAATGTCTTCCAAACTTTAGATTTTAAATTTGATAGTACACTGTAAACCGTGTCGGCGTTATCGGAAATGTTGTTAATGCTTTTACCAACGCTAACGTTACTCTCATAAAAGGTATAAGGTGAACGCGAGACTGTGCAGATTTCTTAGCGAATGAGAGGCAGTCATTATTATTTTGAAAGTAACATGACTTGTTACGTTGGATCAGAGAGTCTTCCAAAGCCGCTTAGCTTTATACTAAAGTAGTATTAGCAGCAAAGTCAGTTAACCGATTCGTAACTATAGGATCGGGCCATCGACCGGCTCATGGTACATTTAGATCAGTCCAGGGGTCCGTATCGGTGTACTCGCATCTCTAACGTTAAAACCGGTTTCCGATACCTATCGGTGAACCGTTACACCCATAATACATATACAAGAAATATTTTATAGGACCTATTTTAGACTCAGTGTAGATATATTTCAGCCGCTGGGGATGGGGGGTAAATGTAAATGAACCTAACCATTTGGTAGGATGAGAATAAATCAAATAAACAAGTGAAACAATTGAAATGATTTGTTAATTAAATGAAATGAAAAATCTTGGTATTTCACTGCCCTTGTTTGGTCACAGACGAATTAACTCCTTTCTTGTCTTTGTGCAGGTCGAACTCAAACCAGCGTGACTCCAGTAACAGAGAGCCACTTCTGCATTTGGCAGCCCCCCCACCTCTCATTTCCCCCAAACCTCACCCTCCGCTCCCTCCCACTACACTGTGGAACCCCATCTCACTCATAGAAACCACCTCCGACTCCCGCCGTGCCTATGAGCTCCACACTCCCCCCCTGCGCCCTCCTCCGACTCTCACCAAACCAGGCAGGGTGGCGGAGGAGACGGGCAGGAGGCAGGAATGCCCAGAGAGGTACCCAGTCATGCCGGGGCACAGTCTGCTGGAACCTGGCACCTTCCTGACTGAACTGGAAAAATCCACTCAAAGTTTTCTCAGCCAACAGAGGGCATCGCTGTCTCTGTCCAGCCAGCAGAGGGCATCTCTGTCTCTGTCTCTGTCCAGCCAGCAGAGGGCACCACCCTCAGTGCATTGTCAGCAGAGGGCACCATTGTCAGTTCAGAGAGCGTCAGTGTCACAGCCCAGTCACCAGAGGGCGCTACGACCCCAGCCAAGCCAATATGCAGAACTCAGGGTTACCCAGAGGGCCAGCTCGCCATGTAGGGGCCTCCAGGGGCCCAGTCCAGTGGGCCCTAATCCCATGCTTGTGTGTGATGAAGTTCTCCAGCCGCAAAGGGGCCTGGTCAGTAAGCTGGACCTGGAGGAGAAGAGACGCCGGGAGGCCAGAGAGAAAGGTCAGTGAGTAAGGGAAAGCAAGAGAGAGAGACATGCATTTGTCAGACTGTTTGGCTCACAGCACTGATCTACATCAACTGCCCTGGTGTGTGTGTGTGTGTGTGTGTGTGCGCGTGCGCATGCATGCGTGTGTGTGTGTAAAACACTGCTGTGTATTCCAGGTCATTACTATGAGCTGGATGAGTCATTTGATGAGAGTGATGAAGAGGAGGTGAGAGCCCATCTCAGGAGGGTGGCTCGGCAGCCTCCTCTAAAACTGGATGAAAGTGCTGAGGTATGCAGCCTTCTTCTCTCCCTTTTTCTCTCCTTTAACCTCTCAAGTCCTAGTCTCTGGAGCTCTCCAGGGGTCCTTCCTTCCTTTCTTTCTTTCTTTCTTTCTTCCTTTCTTTCTTTCTTCCTTTCTTTCTTTCTCTCCCTCTCACTCTCTCTTTCTCTCTCTCTCTGTATCTATCTATATAGCTATGTATATGTCTAATTTCAAAGAGCCCCTGAGTGTTATTTCCCATCTCTCTTTGTCTCTCTCTCCTGTTCTGTAGAAGGTGGAGTTCCTGAGAGTGTTTGGGTTGACCACTCACTCTCAGAGGGATGAACTGCTTTGGGAAAAGAGAAGAAAGAGAAGGAGGATGATGATGGAGAGAAGCCCCTCCCCTCCAGCCGTACAGGGCAAACGCCAGACGCCTCCCGCGCTTCCCCTCACCACACATTTCTCAGCAGAGGAGATGGACAGCACTCCTCTACTGGACGACAAAAAACGCTTTCTCTCAATGTTCAGTCTCACCCACATCAGCACGCAGCAAAGGAGAGGTAAAAATTATATGTAACAACACACACACACACACGCACATGCACACACTCACATGTAGGAAAGTGGGTCTTTGTGTTCCATTTCCATAACGCTGTGGTGTGGGAGTGTGTGTAGCATGTGTGATGGCCTGTTTTGGCTCTAGCTGTGAGAGGAGACCAGGGCGAGTGCTGACACATTGTGTTTTGTCCCCTCAGAGAGAGAGAAGCTGATTGATCTTTTGCAAGCCATTAGACAGCGGAGTGTAACACTGGACACACAGCTCCCTGACGCAGGCTCTTCCAGCTCCACAGCATGTACTGCATTTCCTTTCACATCTCCTTTCTCTCAGATTAGTCTTATTTATATAGTGATGTCTGGAAAAAATAGCATTCAAATTTTCATGTTTTTTAGTCAAAGAGATAATGTCTATTAAACAATTTGGTCTTGTTTTTTCAACCATTTAATCACTAGTGATTTCTTGAAGATGCAAAACATATCTTACCATGATGTGTGTGTGTGTGTGTGTTGGTTTACAGTGAACTCCATACCTGACTGTACCACAACCCGCCAATCAAATGGGGTGTATTGCTCAAGTTCCCATAGCACTTCCCCACCAGTTCCTCTGAAATCTTTGGACAGTGGTAACTGTAGAGACACACTGAAGGTCACCACCTCACCACCCAAACATCCCTCCCCTTTGCTCCCACACCTGGAGCAGTCGCAACTGGGAGAGCCTAACTCCATTAAGAGAATCCCCAGTCTGCTTCCTGCTGTCCCATCTCCTCCCCGGCTAAAGGAACAGCCAGCCGGCCAGAACGGCAGGACCCACCCTTGGGAGAGCTTCACTGCGGAGGAGTTTGCTCAGCATTTTCACCAGTCAGTGCTCCAGTCAACACAGAAAGCCCTGCAGAGACCTAGAGGTCAGTCAAAACCCCCGGGCTGTCTGTCACTGCTTACTAATGCTCTCACACAACTTTATAATACACATATATCACAGTCTGGTACATCAATCATTTATATTACTGATTTACTGAATACTGTTTTACTAATGCTCTCACACAACTTTACAACACACACATATCACAGTCTGGTACATCAATCATTTATATTACTGATTTACTGAATACTGTTTTACTAATGCTCTCACACAACTTTACAACACACACATATCACAGTCTGGTACATCAATCATTTATATTACTGATTTACTGAATACTGTTTTACTAATGCTCTCACACAACTTTACAACACACACATATCACAGTCTGGTACATCAATCATTTATATTACTGATTTACTGAATACTGTTTTACTAATGCTCTCACACAACTTTACAACACACACATATCACAGTCTGGTACATCAATCATTTATATTACTGATTTACTGAATACTGTTCTACAGTCTTATCACAGCCTTATGCATTACTGATACATCACAGCTTTACCAATGACTGTCCTTTAGAAAAACATCATAGCTTTGTAGATGCTACAAAATCACTGTTCCCTACTCATCTTTACAACAGACACATTGACTGTAATGAATATATATGGATATATTATGAATTATCCCTATATATGAAGGGCTATGTATGGATTTCTGTTCAGGGAGAGAAATATAGGAATTAACAAAATTTCTGACTTTGTTTCTGTCACCTTACTGGATCTTACATGGTGTTCTATCTATCTATCTATCTATCTATCTATCTATCTATCTATCTATCTATCTATCTATCTATCTATCTATCTATCTATCTATCTATCTATCTGTCTATCTATCCTCCCTAACTTATGTGTTTGTCTGTGTTCTTACACTAGGGGGAGCTACAGCAGGCACTGAGCCAAATCACAGAATAGATTCATCTGTGCACTATAACATTTCAGACCTACAGGGGGTGCCAAATCAAGTACTGCACTCTCAAACAAATGGTCACACATGCCCTCTACTAACCAACCCCAATCCACCAGGAGCGCAGCATGAGGTCTGGGATGAAGAAGACTCAAGTGATGAAGATGATGAGGAAGAGCAGGGGTCTTCCTCCCGCTGGCAGGGCATTGAAGCCATCTTTGAAGCATATCAAGAATATATGGAAGGTGAATTTAAATACAGATATCATGATATAAAGCTACAAAGATATAATTAAATATAATGATTTAGGAATGTAACTCTTTAGTGAATAACATGAAACGACCAGGAACCCAGACACACATACAATCATTTACACCATCTCTCTCTCTCTTACCATGCTCTCTCTCTCTCTCTCTCTCTCTCACACACACACACACACACATCCTGTAATCCTCCTGTCTAATGAGGTGTGACGAGGACCTGGTGCAATGCTCTCCTGCCTGAATTATAGCAGTTATTTCTCTAACCACTCCAAACTCTCTCTCTGTCTGTCTGTCGGTCTGTCAGAGAGGAGTATAGAGTACGAGGTGCTTCAGGGGGAGTGCAGGAGGTTGGAGGTGCAGCACTATAACCTCACTGTGGCAGCTGAGCAGCTCTCTCACAGCATGGCGGTGAGCTTCCTTCTCCTCTGCCCATAATCAGGGACCAAATTAACCCGCTACTGCAATGCTCTGGAAACTTCTGCACTTCTGCATTACTCATTCTTTCTTCACCCTCTTTTTCTCTCTCTCCTTTTCCCTCTTTCACCAGGAGCTCCTGGCTCAGAAACAGAGGATGTCACTGGAGCGAGAGCGCATGCACAGCGAGCTGGAGCACATTAGGACGTACCTGGCACTGCCAACCTTGCCCTGGCACAGAGGCCATGTTAATGGGAAGTCTCTTAGGTGACGCCAGCGCTGAGCTCCAATACCTGCACTGACCCTGGGCAAGGCAGACAAGCAGGATGAAGAGGCAGTGGTTGGTTCTGCTCCATCAATTGGTGCGATGGACATCGGAGGAGATCCATTCCCATTGTTCAGCTCATTTTTGAACAGCTGGAAATGCTTTCACTGTGCTGTTACTGACCAATCATGTGCCTGCTCAGACCTCAAGCCACCAATCCCAGATCTGTAAGCTCAAACCTACAAGAAGAACAACCAATCACAGAACTGTTGGTTATCAACAGAAAATAGAGAAGACAGCGAAGGGAATTCTCTGTCCTGTCCTATGAGAGTTTTTATAACTGCTGTAGAAGTGCAGCCCTTACTGTAGAGACTCAGGCCTTCCTGTTGGAAAGGCACTTACACTGTTACACCTGGAGAAAATCCCTCACCTGAGCCCCACACCTGAGCACCTGAACTATGGAACTCAGAGTACAGATACACAGCAAGATTTCTATAGCAACATTTTGAGAAAGTTAAATTGAGTTTAACGGTTTATTATTACAAATATACATTTGAAATGTGAATTTTATTGTTTCTGTAATGTTTGATAATGTAAATAATATCAGGAGAAAAAGATTTTTGTATGTTTTAGTACAGAATTGGTTAATTGGTTTTACTATTTAATAGGTTGCAATGGCCTGCCATTTTAAATTCTTAAATGCTTTGGTACAGAAAACAACACTTCACTATGTTAACTGCACTGCTGGTCGAAGTAATAATAATAATCATAATAATAACAACTAAAGTAATAAACATTTTAAAAAACATAAGCAATGTAAAGCAGAACAGAGTATGGAAAAGGAGTGGAGAGAGGGTGCACTGAAATTCTCTAGTTGTATTCTGCTTGCTGTCAGAGGGGGATGACCTCTAGTTCTCCACTGGGAGAAGACATGTTGGAAGAGTTCAGTGTATGAGTTCATGTCGCTGGTTTCCTTTCATTTGTTTGTTTGTTTGTTTGTTTAGCAGAGGGAAACTGACTCAAGTGGTTCTTGCCTTCCTCCAGTGGGACTTTGGGGTCACTCTCTGACAGTCAGTGGTGTGTGTCATCTAATGGAGGAGGCGTCTTACGGGTGTCAGTGCAGCCAACAGACACTGCTAACCATCCAGTCTCTGTCATCACCTGTGCGATCAACCAAACAACTTTACTTCTGTTGGCATCTGTTTTGCTTTTGACCAATCAGGAACAGCCCCATGCCATTTGTTTTGTTCTCCATCATCAGCCTAGTTTGTTTTGCCATATTTTGCTCTTGACCAGTCCATAGCCATCAATTATATTTGTGTTAATGTGTGAGGAGTTTCCCCTATAAAGTACATAAATCATGAAATGCACGGAGCAGCAAGTCGTACCACAGGGCTACAGAGTGCCACTCTTGTTCAAAACGTTGGCTGTCCTGTCAGATCCATAACTTTGGGGGAGGGGCTTCTTTACGTCAGCTGTCTCAGTATACTTTACACCATTAATTACATTAATTATTACGATGACAAACTTGCATTGACATTCACAACAAATGTGCACTACTGGAAAAAATGATTGGTTTACAAATGATTATCACTAATCAGATTCATCCTTTCATCATCATTTTTTGGTCTGTTTGTCTTTCTCTCTCTCTCTCTCTCTCTCTCTCTCTCCCTCACACACACACACACACACACTCCAACCCATTCTACTCTGGTAGAATAGTGAATGCGGTACAGGAGGGCAGCTGTGTGTGGAGCAGTCTGACCCAGCCAAGCCTAGTGGGTATCAGCTTTAATGAATGAACAGAGACAGGCAGACTCCCCTGTGTCAGCCAGCTGCATCTGAGCTGTCCTGTCCACACATCTCACTCTGCCTCTGTCCTAATGGAGGGTAAAACGAAACACATGAAGGGAATACATTCGGACTGGAATACTGTTCGGAGCAGACGGGATGAGGAAATGTGTTTAAAAGCTTACCCGGGAACAATTCTACCATTCTCTCAGCTATAATTTCTACCCCCACAACCAAGAAGACAGAGGATTACCCTTTTTAAATGCTGTGAAATAGTTTCTAGTTATACTTGTTTGAGTTTTATGTTGTAAGATATATTATTTGTTGAGTGTAGTAATAGACTATTTATGACTTTATTGCTGTACTTGCAGGCAAAAAATTTAATTAAAATCTTTGAAAATTAAAATGTTTTTTTTATACTGTGTCCTCAAATCTGGACAAAGATATGAATTAGGATTTTGGTATTAATGTAACTATGAGTTCAAACAGGCATCTCAATGATCCAGTATGTGACACCTTTAAAATGTCTTTATATGGTCAATCACATTTGACACTATAAGTCAAAAGCGGCTGATCTTACTGTGTCATTTCTGCAACTGGACAAAAGACTCAGTGTGATAATATAATACTATAATATACTACTACTGCTAATACTAATACTAATATAATACTATAATGCTCACGTCTGTGTTCAGTGCACAGTTTAAGAACTGATTTTGAAAATGGGTGATCTGTCACAGAGAACTGAGAATGTTTATGAATTTGCATTTTTTTGTTTTTGAATTTAAAAAGATAGAGAGAGAGACAGGGAGAGAAGAGAGAAAGAGAGAAAGAGGGAAGAGAAATTAATGTAGTCCTGATTGCTGGTAACAATGCTGTTCAAACACATACACAAACACAAAAACATGCGCACACGCATCAGGAAACAAAGGCCAAACACTTGTTTTTCATTGTGAATAGTTCTGATTGGCTGATGGAGGACCTCTGCACTGTGGGTTGTTTCACCACAGTCATCCTGGGATTTTTTCAGTTAAACCAAGGCAAACATACCATACTCAAATGAACAAGGGCTTTTTTTTCCCAGTAACTCTGTCTGGAGTCCTAGCCTAACGCTTACACCAGTGCTAATTTCCCAGACCATCCATCTTAAAGAAGATCGCCGTTAGTTTAAAATGAACTGACAGTGTCAGATCTGAGATGTACCAGATATTTCTGTAAAAATGTTTGTACCTGGTAAACAGCCATGTAAATATACACTTAGTACACATAAATAATTACTGAACAATACAGTTTATCTTTAATAATATCTTTAATGATAGTGACTTTTTTAAATATGAAATCCTTTATTACTCATCATTTGACTATCCTCTAAAAATGATGAAAAGTAAGTTGCTGCAATAACATTTCTGACCAGTTTAACAATGTCTTACCATCCTGAGCACTAACACCATACACAGTAACGTTAGCTTACCTGTGTTCAGCGCTAACACTGTACACAGTAATCTTAGCTTACCTGTGTTGAGCGCTAACACTGTACACAGTAACGTAACAGCAACAGTAACTTTCCCGTGTGGAGTATCAATGTTCAATAGTAAAAAAAAAAAAAAAAAAAGATTTCATATTGAGATGAAGCCTGTGGTAATTACAACTCATTTACAGTCAATAAAGGAGAGAGAGTGTCCATTTTCACCTTGACCTTGAAATCTTTAAATGTCTTTGGATTATTAAATTACACTTTTTTTTTTACACAAATTCAAAATTTCCCCCCAAATCCTCACTGAAATAGCAATTTTGATAAGACAGTAATGGTCACAAGGCAGCAGGACTACAGTTTACTTTAGTCATTAACATGACAGACTGGTCTCCAACACGACACCTCTCAGAAATCACTCACTACTCACTACGTAGTGCACTATATAGCAAGTTCGCCATTTAGTAGTGCTGTCAGAATGTGTAGTGAGAATTGTCATACCCCAAATAGTGCACTCAAAGTCTCTCACAATGCATCGTGAAAAGTAGGGTACAACCAACCCTACATCGATCAACTTAGACCATCATGCATTGCGGCCTGTCTCGTGAAAGCAGGCAAGTCTTTACAGACCAATCAGATTCAGATGTTGTGGCGTTTGTTTATGCGACAGAAATAAAACATTACAAATATCCGGCATATAATTATGTAGCTGCGTAACATCCAAATAGTGTCCGAAATGTATCAACAGCTGTCTGCCTGTATCCCCTAGTGAGTGTTTTATGTACCAAACACTATATAGTCAGTAGGGAGTAGTGAATGAGTGAATGATTTTGGACACAGCACCTGACCAAATCTTACCTTACCCATTAACATGACTGGGCAGTGTCCAATCTGACAAACTGGTCTCCAACATGACCAGAATAACACCAGACTAAAAAAAAAAAGTTTTTTCAGTCTTCCAGTCAATGGACTGAGTTGAGGTGAGAAACTTGAAATGATTAGAGACAGAGAAATGGGAGGGAAGCATGTATGAGTTTAGGAAGAAGATTCAAGTGCTTTAGTGGTGGTTTTAACAGGCTGGATAACTCTACATTTACATATACATATGTACACTACAACTCAATATTAATTACACAAGACACATTCAACTTTTCACACACTTACATTGCATAGGGCCCTGTTAGAGGGTTTGAATGTGCTAGTAGAAAAAAAAGCCACTACAAATTGTCCATGATTGAATGATCGGCAATCGAGCAGAAGAGCACTGTCACACAATGTGTGCCGTTTGTCACAGGACGTGTTTTGACTCCAGTCTTCTGGGACAAAGGGACTGACTGTACACGTGGCCTCAGTCAGACATACATTAGCATTGGGATCTAGTGCTCTTCCACTCTGTTATGTTGGATTAGCCCTTATTCTATACATTAGACCAGTCTTTCTCTAGGTCAGCTTTCATATCCCTCAGCAGGCTGGGATGGGCATCTCTCTCAGATCCATGAAAAGGCAATGTGGCAGAATGACCAGCAGGGGGAGTTGTCTGATAATGCACTGGAGAGAAACAGCTTCAAATCACTGAATCAAGTGCTTGGGTTGTGTAGCAAAGGAAATCCTGTGTCACTGCTACATCAGAAAAGCACAGTGTGTGTGGAGGAGACCACAGCATTCAGGAATGGTTCAGAGACCATCTCTGGCCTCTCAGCACTCTACTAGCTCAGTCTCGTGTGTGTGTGTGTGTGTGTGTGTGTGTGTCTCAAGGTCTAAGCTCCATGTCTACAGTGAGTCAGACTCCTCTCTGTTCCTGGAGGTGGACCCAGATTCTGCTGGCGTGGTCCTGGTTCTGGGAGTACAGGAGGACTCAGCAGGGGCCTCGTACACAGGTGGTTCTCTGTCGGACGGCTCGCTACCGTCAGGAGGGTATGGCGGAGGCGGGAGATCGAACCAGGGTGGCCGGCTACACCACGCACACAACAAAACACATAAAACCAGACTGTCTTACCAGACCATATTTAACAAGTTTAAAATAATATTCAGCATTAGTTAAAAATCTGTGGCAATTATCCAAGCAGTTTGATTAGATTTTTTTTTCTGAAAATGTGTTCAGTCCTACCTGGCATCCATCACAGCCTGTGAGTATGATGGAGGAGAGTCCAGCGAGTGGGCTCTGGGGAACAGAGACCCAGAGAGCAGCTGCAGGCTGGGGGCAGAGCTGAACTGAGCGGAGGTGGTGGAGGGCGAGAGGCTGGGGCCAGCGGAGTGGACGTGACCCCTGTCTACGATGACCAGGCGGGACAGCAGCAGGGGCTGATGGTGCTGATGAGCTCCACGCACCCCCCGTGGCAGCAGCACACTGCGCTTCCTCTGATGGTGCAGGACCAAGGCCAACAGCGCCACCACCAGGACAAAAATGACAGCGCTTCCGATCACTGCATATGTTATACTGGGGTAGTAACGCAGCCTGTAGTCTAATGTTACAAAGTCCTGCCCAGGTGACTCTGGAGACAAACAGAGAAAGAGAGAGAGAGAGAGAGAGAAGAGGGAGAGAGAGAGAATTACTATGGACACAAATTCAAATGGAACTGCTCCTGTGCAGTGACACAGAAAAATCTCCTTTTACTTTGTAACAATGAATCACTGTCTTAAATAAAAAAGAAAGCACACACACATCACCCTGCAGTCCAACCTGATGTTTCATTTCCCCCTTCAGCCTGACAGCCATCCACACCCACATTTCCCCTCCTCCCTCCATCCCAAATCCATGAAGACTGAGACAGTGCTCATCGGCAAGGCCGTCTGCAATGAGAGTGGCGCTCTTTAATCCCACTAAAATGCCCCTCTTATCCCCTCATTCCCTCTCTTCCTCCCTCTCTCTCTCTGCTAGTTTACAGCAATAAAATTAACATGATACTCGGAACAAAGCATTCAACAGCACCCACACACGTCTAAATCAAGGGCCTTTACATGTATCACTCACTCACTTATTCAGTCTGTGTGTGTGCATGTGTGTATATGTGTCTCTCTCTCTGCTTCCACTCTGTGTGTGTCTGTGTCTGTCTCTCTCACTCTATCTGTCTCTCTCTGTCCCTCTCTCTCTCTTTCTCTATCTCTATCTCTATCTATCTAGAGATAAGCGCTTGGCATTCTGTTAGGTGCTCTGCTGTCCACACTGCTAACACACACTGTCAGTGTTTATGAGGCGTGTGCACCCTCCTGACTGATGGGGAAGGTTATACAGGCTTAGGAGAAGGTTATCCACCACAGAATATTCAGGTCTGCTGTTAGGAGCAGGAAGGTTGGCTAGACTGCCGGCCATTTACAGGCCTCCTTTTCTCGTTTTTTTGTTTTGTTAGTGATGGCGTACAACTATCACTCTTCCCTTAGAGCTGATCTTTTAATAAAGGAAGAGTAAAGATTTGCCTGCTAATTTTTTTTTTTTTAATTTTTAAAAAAATTTTTTTAGGGAACTGTTTTCTTTTTTTCTCCTCCTCAGTCTACTGACGACAGCAATAACTGGATAATTTGCTATTCCTGACAGTAGTGTGCTCCCCTTCCTGACGATTCTGCTGAACTTTACAAGAACGCCTCAGTGTGTCAGTGGCGCTCCATGTGTGTGTGTTTCAGTGTTTCAGTCTGAACAGTGCATTAGGGTACATCTGCCCTCTGATCCACTCATTTAGGACTGTATCTACACTGCAGGCTAAAGGAGGGAATGTGATGCTAGCCCAGTCGCGGAGCTCTGCACTAGGGACTTCTCCACACAAGCAGAGCTGACATGAGCCGTGTCACAGAGCTGCATGCTGAGGACCTCTTTCAACTAAAGTGTCATGACAACTTGCCAGGCAACCAGCTCCACACAGTGTTACAGGAACTCCAGCTGTGCTTAGTCACACAGCTGTCAGTGCAGGGAGACAGAGATACACATTAACATACATTCACATTCATATCAAACACTCAAAGGAACACAAAGGCTCACACACACACACACGCACACAAACACACACACACACACGCGCACACACACACACACACACACACACACACAGAGGCAAAAAAGGCACACACACACACACACACATCCAGGCACATGCACACGTACATACACATACACACACACATACACACACACACACACACACACACACACACACAGAGGGCTGTAGGGTGTAGCAGAGATGTCAGGCAGCCTTGGGTGAAATGAAAGCTGTCATGGTCATATAAAGGTCCACTCTAAAGGTCCACCAGTCAATGTTTGGGCTTACTTACTTCTCCCAACATTAAACACATCCTGACAACACAGGACAGCTGCACGCATCCAGCACGACAGCCTCCTAATCAAACAGACACACACACACACACACACACACACACACGCATACACACACAGGTAACACTGTGATAAACCTGATCTTTTCAGACCTGTATTAGGGCAAGTCAATGAAGAGTAATTAACTGTAGCTTCAGGCTGAAAGCGTTGCTTTGTGTACAGTGGGCAGGGAGTGGGCAAATCCATGTCAACAACACGCAAAGTCACTTCTGTAATGCTTCAACAAATACAGAAGGAAAGATACTGCACGCACACACAGTTGCATAATCTGAGAACATTTCTAGAACATATGGGCATATTCTAGGCATGGGGAATTGTGTAACCTGTGTAAAACTGTGTGCAGTGGGTTTGTACTTTTCTAAATGCAGCATACTCAAACCCAGGCATGTTAAATACTGCAAGTGGAACTCACAATCAACAGTAGAATGCCATTACCTGGTTGCTGGGATACCATGATTTACCATGTGTGTATTCAATCCCTGTCATTGGCCACCTGCCCCTGAGTATGCTAACAAACTTGCTGTCAGGACGTCATAAACACGCAAACTCACACACACACACACACACACACACACACACACACACACACACACACACACACACACACACACACACACACACACACACATTTGTTTTAATACACTGAAGACTGACTTGATTTTACCTAAAGATAAAAATAGAACCCAACCCTAACCCTATCCAAAAACACTGTTTTTTCCACAGTTTTCATTTTATCAGTAGCAACAATATCTTTTAGAAAAAAAGCTGCTTAAATTGTGAGGACCTACTATTGCAGTAGCAGTGAAGTCTGAATTTGGGAATAAACATGTTGTAGAATTTGTGAGGCGGCTGTCTAAAACATTATCTAAAACCCTTGTGTGCTAATAGTTTAGTTAAGAACATGTGGCTGATCGCAATAAAATGACGTGATCATTAAATTAAAACAACACAAAGTCCTGCTCTGATGAATCTGAAGTACTAAGGATCACCAGCAGGGGGCAAAACATTTCCATGACTGAAATAAAACTTCACTTGATGTTTGATAGCTCCTCACAACAAAAACCGTCCAAAACAAGCTTTCAGAGAGAGAGAGACAAAGAGAGAGGGGTGAAGGAGAGAAAGAAAATTATATAAATACTGTATGTGTGTGTGTGTATACGAGTGAGTGAGTGCCTGAATGAGTGAGTGAGTGAGTGAGTGAGTGAGTGAGTGAGTGAGTGCCTGAGTGAATGAGTGAGTGAGTGCCTGAATGAGTGAGTGAGTGAGTGAGTGAGTGCCTGAGTGAATGAGTGAGTGAGTGCCTGAATGAGTGAGTGAGTGAGTGCCTGAGTGAATGAGTGAGTGAGTGCCTGAGTGAATGAGTGAGTGAGTGAGTGAGTGAGTGAGTGCCTGAGTGAATGAGTGAGTGAGTGCCTGAATGAGTGAGTGAGTGAGTGAGTGAGTGAGTGAGTGAGTGAGTGAGTGAGTGAGTGAATGAGCGAGTGAGTGCCTGAATGAGTGAGTGAGTGAGTGAGTGAGTGAGTGCCTGAGTGAATGAGTGAATGAGTGAGCGAGTGAGTGAGTGAGTGAGTGAGTGAGTGAGTGAGTGCCTGAGTGAATGAGTGAGCGAGTGAGTGAGTGAGTGAGTGAGTGCCTGAGTGAGTGAGTGAGTGAGTGAGTGAGTGAGTGCCTGAGTGAGTGAGTGAGTGAGTGAGTGCCTGAATGAGTGAGTGAGTGGAGTGAAAGAAAAAGAGAGAGAGGGAGGAGGATGGGAGAGTGGCTGTAGAGGAGGGGAGAGAGAGGAGGCTGTAGACCCCATTTTGCCCTGGGCTCTTATCCAGAGCACCAGCAGGGAGGGTGTTTACTACAGCGCCAGAACAGGGGGCCCACCATCTGCCTGCCAGACGTCCGAAACTAACTCAAATCTTTCTCTCTCACACACACACACACACACACACACACACACACACACACACACACACTCACTTGTGCACTGGTAAACACATGCATGTGTGTACATGCACATGCACGTACACACACACACAAGCACACAGACACATACTTATGCACTGGCAAACTCAGGCATACATCACACACATGCATGTGTGCACACGGACTCACTCACATACACAGTAATGCACAAGTAAACTTATGCATATACGATACAAATGCATGTGCACACACACACATGCATACACACATGCACATACTTATTCATGGGTAAACTCATGCATACACATGCATGCACACACACATTTGATACCCATAAAATAAATGTGAAATGTTAAATACTCACAGGGGGGATATCTCTCCTTAGGGGTGACACTTCTCTGGTGTTTTTTTTAAAGGAGAGAGGAGGAAGAGAGACCTTGAGATAGTTCTCTCTTGCCCACAGGCTAAGGCACAGACACAAAAACAAACACAGGCACAGGCACAGGCACACGCACGCACGCACGCACACACACACACACACACACACACGCACGCAGATCCATTACTCAACCTAAGGGTGGAAAGGAGCTGAAAAGGTTTTCATGCTCCATCTAACCTTTATTTGCCTCCTCTATAATAACTTTCTTGCTCCATAGCGTGCCACTCTTTTGGTTGGCATTGCACTCTCCCATGAGTAGGAGAGACCAAAGCTCCACCTCACAAGAGACATTAACGCTAACTTCAAAACAGCACCTAACGGTCAAATCATTCAGCACACTAAGTCTGACTGAACACTTCTACAGTCAGTGCTGAATGTGGTTCAGTGAGAGCGCTGTGTGTCTAAATGAGAAAGGATTCAAAGTTCACAGGTGAGATGTTGGACCTTTTTGACCACAGAACTTTCGCAAGAATACGGTTGCCACGGTAATGAAACATTTGGGGTATGGAGTGACCGGGGAGAGGGCGGAGGGGGTGGAGATCCACTTTATACAAACATAACAAAGACTACCCCAGTCCTCTCATGACCTGCCCCAGGGACCGGGGGGATACAGCCCTTTCGCCACCCTCAGATCTATCAGGGACCTTAAGGACAAAACCCACCCAAAACAAACCCGCTGATCAGAGCAAACATGTGTGAGGGCTTAGCAGTACTATTCATTCTGTTCACCTCTCTCCAGCAGTCATACAAGCTCATCTCCCAGCCTAAATAAAGTATCTCTACCGCTACATTGAGTTTCAGTTAGGAACAGAATCTGCATTTGATATTGATGTGTCTAAGCTATTCTGGTCATGTTTTCCTCATAAAATGGCCCAAAAAGGTTTTAAATACAAAATAGTCTGTGAAGTCTTAGATGGTAGTCTGTGTAGCCTTCGATGTATCAGGATGAGCGACAGCTAATGATGGGAAAGTTGTTAGTTTGGTCGCTCTGGATGGACGACAGAGCTAAAATTACATCATTATTTTCAAAAGAAGACAACGGCCACAGATGCCATCAGTTAAGGGCTAATTACTGATGTCTTAACAGCGTCAAAAAAAGCAAAAGATAAAAAATATAATTTAAAAAGTTCTTCTAGATAATGATATGGAAAGCAAGACATTTTAAGCTAATGAACCAATTACATTAACTGCAAAAATTACTATCAATGACACATGAAATTACAGCGTTAGTTGCAGGTATAGTCAGTGTGGTCACTACTGTCACAATAATCACAGTCAGAGACAGTAATCTATTCCCTGTATTCCCTGTTCGAGCCATTGTTATGGTCACTGTTAATCACCTTATAGTCACTGTAATCGTAATTGTTATGGTTAGAATCACTGTAACCACCATTATAATCACTTTAATCACAACCCTTTGTCACTGAAATTACTGTTATAGTCGTGGTTACAATCATTGTATTTACTACTGAAGTCACTGTTGTCATCACTGTCACAGCCATCAAAGTCACAGTTAGAGTCACTGTGAATAGTTATAGTCACTGTTATAGCCCCTGCAATTACTGTTATAGATACTGTTATAATCACTCTAAGTACCATCACAGTCACTGTTATAGTCACTGTAATCATTGTTATAGTCATTGTAATCATTTTTAAAGTCATTGCTATCATTATTATAATCATTGTTATAGTCATGGTAATCATAGTCACTGTAGACATTATTATAGTCATTGTAATCATTGTTATAGTCATTGCTATCATCATTGGAATCATTGTTATAGTCACTGTAATCATTGTTATAGTCACTGTAATCATTGTTATACTCACTGTACTCATAGTTATAGTCACTGTAATCATAGTTATAGTCACTGTAATCATTGTTATACTCACTGTAATCATTGTTATACTCACTGTACTCATTGTTATACTCACTGTAATCATTGTTATACTCACTGTACTCATAGTCATAGTCACTGTAATCATTGTCATAGTCACTGTAGTCATTGTTATAGTCACTGTAGACATTGTTGTAGTCATGTTTAGCTGTAGTGAGTCAGTAGTTCAGTTCTTCAATTACCACACAAACCATAGCCATCATTCCATTTCTTTTCTCCTCTCTCTTTAAGACATTCTCCAACCTGAGTGATCCAGAAAGGCCCTGGGACAGGTTAGATCACCAGTACTGCCTCTCTTTACACAATGGTTTTCTTCACACAGGCCAGATCAGGCCAGTGTCACTTTAAGGGTACAAAAGCAGCCCTGTACAAACACCTATGGGATTGTTAAAATGAATTTATAATCCAATTTCTTCTCTCTCTCTCTCTCTCTCTCTCTCTTTCTCTCTCTCTCTCTTTCCTTCTCTCTGTCTGTCTCTTTCTCCCTCCTTCAAGCTGTCTTCTTTTTACGATTACCTCTTTGGACTTTGAGCATCCAAACTGCTATGAGATTTAAAAAAAAAGAAAAAAAAGAGAGAGACACTTTTGAAAAACTTTCTGAAGATTATACAAAATCCTATTGTAAAGAGTGTACAGTTAAGCTTGCACTCCGCACAAATCAGATGTAATGCCCTCCCTGGGGTTCCCATTGCTTCATAATCAGGCTGAGAAGAGGAGCAGTTCACACAGAGGGCACTGTAGACCAAGTAATCACACTGCACTGTCCTGGAAAAACAGCCCACGCTAGCACAGCCACTCCATCTCCATTCACTGCTCTAATGTAACTACACACAACTCAAAGGCCAACTGGGTAAGCAGTGAGAAATGCCTGTCATCTCTCCTGCTGTGGTCCCGGGACAGCCTCGATCTCACTGACCTGGAAAAAAAACAGCGAAATGACGGTCTCTCTGATCCACAGAGGTAGAGTCCTAAAAGAACGTTTAATGACGAGTGACTCTGCCAGGATGTGCCCCTTAGGCAGATGGGGCTGTATTTGTGTCTTTGCTCATTCATCCATCAATTTGTGCATCTATCTATCTATCTATCTATCTATCTATCTATCTATCTATCTATCTGTGTATGGTAGCTGAGTGGAAAAGGCTTTATCCTGTTTCACATGCTGGAGGCTCTTGTCTCTGGTTTCCATGGTATCAGTTTGTGGTGAGTAGTTAAAGTGAGCCAAGCTGAACTGGTGGAGGAGTGTGTCCAGAGAGAACAGCACCCTTTTCACACATCCAAAGCCAAGTCGTCACATCACGCTCTGACTCAGTGGATCTGCACCTTCAAACTCAAAAACATTAAAGAGAAAGAGAGAGAAGAGAGGAAGACAGAGAGGAGGGGCTGAATCTATAAATCCTCACCTTACCCTCCTTTCAAACCTACAGCTTGCAAACTCCAGACACCCACAGAGCACCAGGCTGAAAGACTCCACTCTGCCCAGCAGCAGTGGGATCTCTCTCAGAGTTACTGCTCAGTGTGTGAGCTCTGCTCTACCGCTCATCTCACTCATGTCCTTCAACAGCACAACTATCGTGTCTGGGACCATGTCTGCTCTATGCAGCCATCGGACTATGGCTCTATTAGGCTGAGTGTAAAAGAGCGGCTGGGAGATATGCGCTCTGGGTTTGACTGCATTGTGTAGGAGGTGATGTAAAAAGCATGACGAGTGGCATCTCTATCCTGGCGTGACAGATTTGGCTTTCTGTCTCTACAGTCGTGTGCTCTGGCGAGACATTTGCATACTCTTGCACTTCAAGCCAACAGAAGATGGTGAAAATAGCGGGAAGGCATCTCCTCGACAACAAATACCACGGCAACGCTTAAATCAATGGCAGAGACTAAGGAGGGAGCTCTCCACATTTCTCTCCTGGTAATCTCCTGAGTGAATGCTTACGAGGAAAAGCTGTCCCTGCTGTTTCAGAGGGGGAGAGGGAGAAATGAAAGCAATTAAAATCAGTTCTCCTTGAATCAATTATGCATGTAGCTATAACAGCCCTACCACTGGATCAAAGCCCTTTTAGGAGGAAGGCCACTGCTTAGCGCTCTCTCTGTCTCTCTCACACACACACACACACACACACACACACACACACACACACACACACACACACACACACTTAAGATTCTCATATGTTAACCCCATGTCTCCTCGCAGTCAATAACACAGTCTTTGTGTATCGACACACACAACTTTCTGCTGTATTGATGAGTGCATGGTAGGATGTGTGTGTGTGTTGGGAAAGGGCTGTGTGAGTGCCACACACACACACACACAAACACACACACTGGTGAATTCTCATGTCAGATCAGATGACCTCATTAACAGAGTGCCGCTGTGAGTCTGAGCTGGACAATGAACGGAGAGAAAGAACTAGAGATACTACTGGAGGAAATAAGGACTTCTCTCTCTAGAGATCTGACTGCAGAAATACCTCCTTCTTCAGAGAGTCATCAGAAATACTCCGTGCTCCTTATTCTTGCCTCAAGCATCGTTCCAACCTGCCTCCTGTTCAGCTGTGCTCCTTCTCTCTGTCTCCTTTTCACCTCCAAAACCCCTTCAGTCCTTCTCTTTTGGCAGTCAGTTCATTCAGAAAACACATGTAGAACAACACAGTATACCTGCTAAGTTAGATCAGCCGATAATAACCACAAGCTTTTTTGAACCAAAGTTAAATGTTTGTTTTTGTCTGGGCCACAGAAATGGCTTAGTATTTATTGGTGTACATTAGTGTCAGTCTCTCTCCTTCTAATTCTCTGTGTCTCTCTCCCAAATTCTCTCTTTCTCTCTCTCTCTCAGACATGTTCACATTCAGCTGAGAAAAGCCAGAGCCCAGTGTAGTGTGGTATAAGTGAGGCCCAAGGTATAAAACACACACACACACACACACACACACACACACACACACACAAACTCTTCTTTCTCTGCCCCTGTCGGGCAAGCGAGTCAGCAAAGACACAGCTGTGTCAGGCCCAAGGAGTGAGGGAATCAGAGAAAAAGGAGAATAGAGGGGAAATGGATAAAAATAAAACTAAGAAAAAAGGACCAGAGCAGCATTACCATTTCAAGCAGCTTACAAGTTCCCCTGGATACCAAAGAGCCCAGGAGACCGCTGCAGGGGGAGCAGAGACACGGGCCTCCTCCAGCCTGCATCAGAGAGTATGTGTGTGTGTGTGCATGTGCATGTGTGTGTGTGTCTGCCTTCCAGTCGATCCATGCTTGCATGCTCTGAGCACGTAAAACTATTAAGACAAAAATATAAATTCCAAACCTGAGTGTTTGGGGCTGATCCTGGATCAGCTCTCTCATGCCGGCTCTGACTGGACCGTTTGTCAAGCGTGCATGGACACAAGGTTTTTAAAGGGGAAAAAGATTTGCTGAAGGAGGAGCAAAAAACGTCTGTGACAAAGTCTACGATACACCTTACCTCAGGTAAATGTGACATTTCCATGTTATCGGCTTACCCTAAGATTTGTGAAAGATGTTCAGTGGCCTTATGTTTTGCTCTAATTATTCCAGTGAATAATAAAGGAATAAGGATAGACTGCTCACTTGGAAGCTATCAGTAGATGGAGTCAGTAAATGGAGTAAATGCAGCCAGTTGTTAATAGAGAGGGGAAAAAAAACGGTGTAAGGCACATTAACACCCTGCCTTCTCCACAGTGTACCGTGATCTGTGTGTGCTCTAACTATAGGGTCACAGAGCAGAGTCATGTGTCCAAGCCCATCGGATTCAAACACAGATGCCCCTCACCACTCACACCCTCAGAGCTATTTATTCAAGAGAATACTCAAGAATACACACACACACAAACACACAAACAAACATACACACACACAGATCAGAACTAGAGCAAGGCACTAGAGCAAGCAAACACATGACATGCGTGTCAGTGTTTGAGAGAAGTGTCTGCTGAATTTACACTCTGAGAAAAATGTCAAGTCCAGAGGCTATTTTCAGAGTAGAAACAAGAAACAAGAATACACAGGAAGAGTGTGTGTATGTTTAAGTGTGTATGTGTATTAACGTGTGTGTGTATATGTGTGTATACATGCATGTGTTTTTGTGTATGTGTGAAGTGTAAGTGTGTGTGTGAAGTTGCATGTACACATTCGAGTGGATGTCAGTGAATATTTTTTCAGACAGTAAGACAGTGAATGTTCTTTCAAACAGTGGGTAAGACAGTCAATGTACTCTTAGAGAGTGGATAAGACAGTGAATGTCCTCTTGGACAGTGGGTAAGACAGTCTTCTCTTACACAGGGGTTAAGCCTGTGAATGGCAAATGGGGAGATAATGTTGAGCTGGTGTAATTAGCTTTGACGGATCGACAGGTACACCTTTGTGTGGCTGTGATCAAACAGACATGAAGAGGAGGGATTAAGGCTGAGAGAGAAGGTGGGAGGCACTGTCCAGAGCTCAGTTACAAACCCTAATCAAATGGGCTCTGTGTGGGAACTCTAATCTAACCCCACATTCCACGTCCTAACCTCTCTCTCTCTCTCTCTCTCTCGCTCTCTCTCGCTCCATTTCCCCTAAAACCACCTTTGAAACCCCTAAAACTTGGTCACACTGTCTTGCACCTTCCAGTCTACTCCATTCTCCATTCAAATGTTTTTTGCTTTTTTTGTAGCCTAAATCATGCTTGATCACTGTATTATCCTAATGAGTACAGGTTGTCATACATGTCCACTGTACTTCTGATATTAACATAACTGCTGCTATTAAAAATAAGATGGATTAAAAAAAATCTCCATGTAGAGAAATTTGAACACTGTGTGCTAGGGACTGTAAATATATCCACCTTCCCAAAGACACTGTTACATCAGTAAACCTCCAAACAGCCCAGAGGGAAGTTCAGCAGTAGTGGATTTGTATGTTGGTAATTTGTTAAAACAGGCTGGCTCTAATGGACGTCGATCACACTATCAGACACGGGTCTGCTGTGAGAGCGGAGGAGGAATAATGAGGGAGTGAGTGAGTGAGAGAGACAGAGTAGGGAAAACATGAGGCGTGAGGCTAAAGCCATGCATGACCCTCTAAAATCCTAATGAAGAGCTGAGAAGAGCCAGCTCCATTCCACTGAGCCTTCATCTACATTAGAGAAGATATGGGCTATGAAGGAGGTCACAGAACTTCCATTCTCTGCCTGCTCTCGGCATCAATTAACACACAGACGGGAACAATACAGCCGAACGCTACGGCATATCTCTGTATAGCTGAAGGAGAGGTGGAGAAAAAAGAAGAGTGTGGAGAACAGAGGAGTCTCTTGGCAGAGGAGAGGACACGGCTTCAACAGAGATAATGAGCTCAGAAGAGTAGAGTGCTGGAGAGAGTATTCACCTATACTCCCACCCAAGTTAGAGAGGCTAGAGAGAGGGGGATAGCAAGAGAGAGAGAGAGAGAGAGAGAGAGAGATGAGAGGAGAGGAGAGGAGAGGAGAAAAGAGAAGAAAAGAGGAGAAGAGAGGAGGGTAGGTCTGGGAAAACAGTGGCCCTTTTGTCCCAAGAGGAATTCTTCCTCACGTTGGTGGCCACACAGCATCACCATGGCGACGGGATAGGGTTAGCGGTAGCAGAGAAAGGTTGTTAATTACATGGGCTTAGACAGATTTGGCAGAGAGAGAGAGAAGAACAAGGGCTCACACACACACACACACAGACACAGACACACGGACACAGACACACACACACACACAAAAATTCTAGCAGGAGCCAGTGCAGCTGAGTCCTGAGACCTCTATTATGTGTTATGCAGGTAACAACTGTGCAGAATATATGTATGGTAACACACACACACACACACATCCTGATGAGTGTCATATAATGTTTATTAATAAAGCCACGGTCTCTATGACAGTGGACCCAACTTATCTTCTATTTGATTGAAAAAAAAAAAAACTAGTTTCAACTAAAACAGAAGTTTGTGTTTCAAAGACTAAATAACACTCAGTGGTGAATGAAACATTTGTGCTATCACAGTGTGTGTGAGTCTGTGTGCACTTGTGTGTGTGAGTGTACGTGTGTGAATGTGTGTATGTGCATATGGACTTGTTGACAGTCATGTAGGTGGATAATGTGATATCTGTCTCTCTGTCTCTCTCTCTCTCTGTCTCTCTCTGTGTCAGTGATTTAGGACACAGGCTATAATTACCTTACTGACAGACCCTCACCAACCTGTTGGCCAGAGATTAAAACAGTGAAATATGTGTCAGACTGTAATGAGGTAAAATATAGACCGACAGCACTGGGTTCTCCCTGCCTTTACACAAACACACACACACACACACACACACTCAGAGACTCAGAACAGAGGCGCGTGTGTTTTTGTTTGTGTGTGTGTGTGTGTGTGTCTTTCATCAACGGTCTACAACGCTGTCAATCATCAGAGAGCTAGAAAACAAACCAAAAAGCCCACAACACACAAATATCCCTTTCTGTTTCTATTTCACTGCAGAAAACCATTTTGCACTGGACAATGGTTAGTTTCTTCATAAACAGCACATTGCTGATGTGCATTTGAGCAAGACAAGGAAATGACTTTTAAAATGAACTCTGAGGTCTGCGTGCAGCAGTGAATATGTTTATGAAAATTGTGAGGTAAATGAAGAAAGTTAATGCCCTGCAGTATAGGGTGGACCTGAGGAGAACAGAACCTTCCGTTTCCATGGTACTCACTGGTCCTGAAATCAGGACACAGAGACTGTTTTTTTCTGCTCTCTCATGGAGTTTCTCTGCCTTAACACACATGCGTGCGCACATACACATACACACACACACAGTGATAGTGTAGATGATCAGACAGAACACAATGTTCCTTTAAAGAGCTGGATGTGAGTAAAAAGCTTTTCATTAAACTGTGCCTTAGCTCTGACTCTCTCTCTTTGTCTGCTCCTTTGTCTCAGAACTTCATACCATAAAACATAAAGAGATCCATTAAAGCCATCTCAAATATGAAAATCACACAAACGACACATACACACACACATGCGCGCGAAAACGCACACAAATATAAAACACAAAACAAGATCTGCAAACAGAGCCAGATTCACTTAATGGCCAACACGTTGAAACTGTGGAAAACTTTAAATACTTTGGTTCAGCTCTGGCAGTGGCAAGCAAGGCAAGCGCTGCTTTCCTACATTTCCTACACGAAAATAAATGTCAAAAGATATATCTCTTAAGAGTGATAATTTTCCACGTATATGTACAATACATTGTCTACTACTGTCCATCTTAATACATCTCTCCCACGAACCACCCACTGCCCTCTGATGGCGTTTTGCCCAGTTTCGCTGTGCTTTTCTGCTGGGCTCGCCTACAGTTCGTTAAACTCAACCATAGATCTTTTCAGCTGACGTCACGGGTCCTGTTGAAAAGCGTTGGCGAAGGCAAGCGGTTTTAAAATTGCTTGTCCTGTCCCGACATCAGTTTTTGCATTAAAAATTTGAAAAAAAAATTGTGCCTACGTTTTGCAACCGTACAACAACGCTATGGGATGACTAGCCGACTAGCATGCTACTTTTAGCGACGTTTCCACTGAACTCTCTACAGTCGACGTTGAACAGCTAACATCAAAAACATAGGAAAGGAAAGCGTTCTTGGAACTGCTTGCCCTATTCTGAGATCAGTTGTGTATTTGTCTCCTGTGTTGGGCGGTAAAAACGATTGAAAATGTCTATTGGTAGAGACTAGACAATTGTCCACTAGACAATTTTATAGCCCTTTTACCGGATTGAACAAAGCTATATATGGCGACAGTAAATTTGAGAGACATAATATGTGCAGAAAGGAAAGTCCAGGGTCCTACATGAAATGGTAAGGATTTTGAAGATTACCACAAAAATTGTGTAATGAGTGTGGAAGGTTCTCCCGTAATGTATTTTTCAAGCAAGCTTCTCCAGATGTGTGAATTTTGTAGTGCAGCTGAGTGTCAATGAAAATAAATAATCTCAGTAATTTTTCCCTTTGGTTAGGCAGGGTGCAGCAATATACAAGAGAGGCACTCTCAAGATGGGAAAGTCAGACAGTGGAAAACCATGAGACAGACTACAAATTCAGTAGCAGAGCAGTATGGTTATGCTGTATGCTCATAAAACAGTATGTTTGATTTTAATTTTCAACCCTTTTGGCTGTTTCTGTAATGGACCACTTCAGGCACCGTGTGTGGACATCTGTGTGTGCGGGGGAGGGGGGAGGGGGGAGGGGGCAGGGGCTGGGGCTGACTTCTGCTTGCCTAAGTGAAAAACCCACTGCACGCCACTGAGTTCTGGACTCCCAGGTGAGCTTCTCTGAAAATACAGAGTATATTTTCAAGAGATGCTCACAGCGACTCTATCTTAGAAAACTCAGCGGCCGTGGTGCTGGTCAGCAGATCTTAGACCTAGTGTACAAAACTATTGTTGAGAGTGTTTTAACTTTTCGGCTTCTTGCCTGGTACAGTCACCTAAATTGCAGATTTAAGAATAAAGTTTCTAGAATTGTGTCAATGGCAAGCAAATAGTTGGCAAACCTCAAACTCAACTTTTTACAGAAAGGACGAGGAGGAAGGAGAGGAATATCCTGGCAGACAGCTCCCACCCTCTCCTCAGCCAGCTAGAGCCTTTGAACTCCGGGAGGCGCTATAGAGTCCCTCTGGCAAATGTTTTTTCTAAAAAATGTTTTTAAGAAGTCCATCATCCCAAGTTCCATCAATATTCTTAACTCTACAAAGTGACTGATATGATTTAAGCCACAGACACTGACATGAACTTTTTAATGTATTTTTTCATTCATTTATCTATTTATTATTATTTTTTTTTAAGTGACCTGAACCTTGTGCGTTTGTTTTACTAACTGCTTGTCTGTTTTTATGTTGTTGTTCTTATGTTTGGTGAGCTGAAGACAAATTTCCACCCTGGTGGACAATAAAGATCTATTCTATTCTATTCTGTTCTACAGTTTGGAAGTCCTTTACTTTTGCAAAGTACAGTGATTTTGAGGAACACTGCTGACTGTCAAATGCTGCTCAGTGCATGTGTGTGTGTGTGTGTGTGTGTGTGTGTGTGTGTGTGTGTGAGTGTGTGTGCGAGTGCCTGTGTGTGTGTGTGAGATTGTGTGTGTGTGTGAGTGTGCATGAGACAGAGTAATTCAGGATGAATGTTCTGAAACAGATTACCAGAGAACAGAGCTAAGCCTCAAGGCTCAGTCTGGTCTCCTCAATCTCTCTCACTCTAAATTTCTCTCTCTCTCTCTTTCTCTCTCATTTCTATCTTCTTTTTCCCCCCTTTTCTGTATGTATCCACCAATCTTTGTCCTTCTATAAACCATCCCACATTCCTTCTCTCTTTATACCCATACAACACATCCATCCATTTTACTCTTTTTTTGTCTCCTACAGCAGTACTCTCTTGCTGTAGCATCTCCTCAGTTTGGCTTATTAGGGTTACAAATATGCAAGTGTTATTTGGCAGGCCTTATTTTTCATTTCCCTTTCAATAAATCAAGGAAGCAAACAAATAATAATGGAAGTGATGAATAAACAAATAGAATAGGTCATGGAAGGCTTTGCCACCTCAGTGAGGATCTGACAGTGCCAGACGACATAAATCAAACTGGATAGAAAGAGCAATGCTACACAATGTATAGCAGTTATAACTTATCCAACCAAAGCTGTATAGTTTCGGAGAGCCAGCCAGCAGTCTGCTCTACTTTCTCATCTAAACAGGGTAGCACAGAGAGAGAGAGAAAAAGAGAGAGAGAGAGAGAGAGAGAGAGAGAGAGAGAAGGGGACACAGAGAGAAAGCTTAGTGAGGATACAGTGAGTCTTATCTCTGACCTACAGCTCTGCTCTTGTTAAAGAATATGAGAGAATGGACAGAAGCAAAACAGAGGCCTGTCTGCTATTTCACTTCCTCCAAAAGAAGAGAGCAGAGAGAGGTGAGTTCCAAATCCTCAACTGCTTTGACAGCTGGTTTCCTCTGGGCAGACTGAAGAATAAAGGAGATGTTGAAGAAGAGACTGAAGAATAAAGGAGATGTTGAAGAGGAGACTGAAGAATAAAGGAGATGTTGAAGAAGAGACTAAAGAATAAAGGAGATGTTGAAGAGGAGGCTTTGTGTTCTCTGGGGCAAACGCAATGATGCTCGGTCATGCTGACTGGACAGAGGACCAGGCAAATAAAGTGTGCGTGTGTGTGTGCACGCACGTGTGTTTGTGTCGTTGGGAAAATCATGCCGAGAGCAGCAGTGATGCTAACTGTATGGGTTGACCTGATGTGTGGGCAGATTCAGAGAGAGGATGCGGTGTGTGTGATGTGGCGAGGCTCCGGTACCTGCCGTGGTCAGACAGTTTTCCTCATCACTGTTGTCCTGACAGTTATCTTCACCATTACACAGGAAACTACGGTCTACACACCGCCCATTCCTACAGTGGAATCTGGATGATGAGCAGAGCAGAGGGTTACCTGCTATAGGAGGGGGAGAGAGAGAGAGAGAGAGAGAGAGAGAGAGAGAGAGATTACAAAGGGTGTTAACACATCTGTGAGAAGATGTGACAGGTCACTGAACTGTGTATGTTGTCTTGGTGTGAGGAGTGTGTTGGTGTAATGTGTGTGTGTTACTATGGGAAGAGTGAGGGTAACTTCCTGTGGTTTTCATCCTACATCTCCCAAACACAATCTCCCCACATACTCAACTCTTACATCCCAAATCTTCCCAACACAATCTCCCCACATACTCAACTCTCACATCCAACATGCTCAGCTCTCACATTCAACATACTCAACTCTCACATCCAACATACTCAACTCTTACATCCAACATACTCAACTCTCACATCCAACATACTCAACTCTTACATCCAACATACTCAACTCTCACATCCAACATACTCAACTCTTACATCCAACATACTCAACTCTCACATCCAACATACTCAACTCTCACATCCAACATACTCAACTCTCACATCCAACATACTCAACTCTTACATCCAACATACTCAACTCTCACATCCAACATACTCAACTCTTACATCCCACTTACTCAACTCTTACATCCAACATACTCAACTCTTACATCCCAAATGTCCCCAACACAATCTCCCCCACATACTCAACTCTTACAGGACTTACAGCTCAAACTGAACACACTTTCAAATATTTCATGTGATTATATGAGAAGCAATCTGAATAATGATTTTTTCCGTGGTTCCTACATCACATATTTAAAAAAGTGAGAATGGATACATCCAACATGGTTGAATATCTGTGGGTGACTGAACTTCACACCGTCTTTAAAGGGAGTGCAGTGAAAGAAGTTAGGTTTTCAGTAGATGAGATCCAGACAATTACACAGTGGGCCAAGCCGGGCCACCTGGAGCAAAGCTTCATTTAAATGGCCAGATTAGATCTGAGAAGACCAAGTCCTTAAGGGAAAACACTGCGGTTCCTTACACACAGCCGTGCTGGTCAGAAGCCAGAGTGGAGCAGAGAGGCACAACACTCTATTGGTAAGAGCTCAGGAAAAAAGAGGAAAATTGTAGAACAAAGGTAAACCAAGTAAATCCAGAGGAAACATACAGAAAATGAATCTCAGGGAATTTCCCAGAATAAAATGATCATTTTACAGGTTGTGCATGCGTGTGTGTGTGTGTGTGTGTGTGTGTTGAAGTGACAGCTGTAGCTATGCCAATAAGAATGAGCAAAACCTTAATTCTGGCATTTTACAATCCTAATTCTGGCCTTTCACAGTTTCTTGCGATCCTAAATAAAACAAAATCTGTTATGTAAAAATGATTCTGTTTATGAATGATTTCTATCCCATTTTATCCCAGATTTATTAGACTGTGCTATGGGCTTTAGCCTTTAAGGGAGAGTCCACAGACAGAGAGAAGAACAGTGGAGAGGTGGTTTAGAGAGCAGTCTGAAGTTAAGGTTTAGGTTTAGATTTAGATTTAGGGACAGACAGAGAGAAGAAGAGAGGTGGTGGAGAGAGCAGTCTGAGGTAAAGGCCAACGGGTGAACTCCTGACTGGTTTTTAATGTCACACTGACATTGTTGCCCTGGGCTGAGAACCTGAGCGCAGTTCCCGCCTCCACAAACCTGTCGATCACAGGAATGCAGAGAGAGGAGAGAGATTGACAGGTGCCGCGGGACACTCACTGCAGTTCTCCTCGTCGCTGCCATCGGGACAGTCCTTGAAGCCGTTACAGCGGAAGCGTCCGATGATGCAGTGGACGCCGTTGGCACAGGAGAAGAACGTGGGGGCGCATTTTGACTTCACCTTCGCTGTGAGGACAGAGACAGGAAAAAGGTCATGTTTAACATTTCACAGGCTTAATTTGTCTTTCCTAAGGGTTATCCGTTCAGAAATGTTAAAACAAATGAGATGTGGTCTGAGAAATATTTAACATCATCCTTCAAGAGTGAGTAGTTATGAGAATAATGCTGATGGTTCTGCCTGTGACCACTGAGGCTGGTCATGTGTGCTTAGTGTGTACCCACTTCCATTAGAGAGGGGGAGAGAGAGAGAAAGAAAGAGGGAGAGAGAGAGACTGATTCTCCATCCATATATGCTTAACAGAAAAATGAATCACACAAGTGAATGACTGACACACTCAAGACACACAGCAAGTGTTGAGAGTCAAACCAAGCTCACGCCTATCACCTTTTAACACAACCGAGACACGCCATGCAATTAAGTACACAGGCTCAAATTACGCATTATTTGGAGTACACACACACACACACACACACACACACACACACACACACACAAACATACATCTTGTTAATGCTTAAGACTGTACCAACATTGTGAGCTGTTCTGTGGCCCAGTGACTGGGCATCACTCTTTAAACAATAATCTACCATTACCACAGACTGTGGGAGATGACATTGGTTGAACAGATTGTTTTCTACCGTTGTGTATTCACGAGACTGTGTGCATTGCCATAGGTTTCTACAAGGCCCATTCCGGGCTGTGGTAAACCTGTGTCAGTTAACTCTCTCTGAAGACACAGACAGTACAAACCCAACTCCTGTCATGATTACAATACGCATCATTCATTTCCAACCGAATAGGATTGTCTCTCTGCACAGTTCATCACTATGGCACCCCCACCTCCATGTTTCTCTGATACACTCAGGATAATGAAGATACACTGCTTTAGGCTTAGCACTGCCCATGGTGGAATGATCTGTGTGTGTGTGTGTGTGTGTGTGTGTGTGTGAGAGTGAGAAAGAGAGAGAGAGAGAATACCAGCACCATAGGTTTGAGGTCTGCTGTAATAACAGCAGTGTAATCCAGAGCACTGTGTCAGCCAGTTTATACTGGTACAGTCTACAGGCCTTTGCTTTGTTTTCTATCGTTACAGTCTACAGGCCTGTTTTATACTGGGACAGTCTACAGGCCTGTTTTATACTGGGACAGTCTACAGGCCTGTTTTATACTGGGACAGTCCACAGGCCTGTTTTATACTGGCACAGTCTACAGACCTGCTTTATACTGGGACAGTCTACAGGCCTGTTTTATACTGGGACAGTCTACAGACCTGCTTTATACTGGGACAGTCTACAGACCTGTTTTATACTGGGACAGTCTACAGGCCTGTTTTATACTGGGACAGTCTACAGGCCTGTTTTCTACTGGTACAGTCTACAGGCCTGTTTTATACTGGGACAGTCTACAGGCCTGTTTTCTACTGGTACAGTCTACAGGCCTGTTTTATACTGGGACAGTCTACAGGCCTGTTTTATATTGGTACAGTCTACAGGCCTGTTTTATACTGGGACAGTCTACAGGCCTGTTTTATACTGGTACAGTCTACAGGCCTGTTTTATACTGGGACAGTCTACAGGCCTGTTTTATACTGGGACAGTCTACAGGCCTGTTTTATATTGGGACAGTCTACAGGCCTGTTTTCTACTGGCACAGTCTACAGGCCTGTTTATACTGGGACAGTCTACAGGCCTGTTTTATACTGGGACAGTCTACAGGCCTGTGTCCTACTGGGACAGTCTACAGGCCTGTTTTATACTGGTACAGTCTACAGGCCTGTTTTATACTGGGACAGTCTACAGGCCTGTTTTATACTGGCACAGTCTACAGGCCTGTTTTCTACTGGCACAGTCTACAGGCCTGTTTTATACTGGGACAGTCTACAGGCCTGTGTCCTACTGGGACAGTCTACAGGCCTGTTTTCTACTGGCATGTACGAACCCCCCCCCCCCCCCCCCCCCACCCACACACACACACACACACACACACCAAAAACACAATGATAGCTTCAAGCTGTGCTGAACAGACAGAGACATGAGCAGGTCCTTCTAAGGAAGTGTAATATCAAATTAATTTTACCACGCATAGACAAGTAGGCACAATTTCAGTATTTTTCTCTTTCCCGCTTTTTTCCATTTTACATAATTGCATAGAGTTATAACGGTGTTGCCAATGTGTCATACTTTGTTTGAAGGGGAAAAAACATGTTTATTTATTCATCTTTCATCCCCTCTCTCGACTCACGATTCACTTAAAAAAAGAAAAAATGAATTTTTATCAGGCACACCAGGCAAGCATGGAGGTTTCATCTGCACGAAGGAGCACACTAGCATTTACAATTTCTCCTTTTTTCCGTTTTTTTTTTTTTATTTCTTGCCTCATTTGTAAAGTCACAATCATAGTGAGGCCTGGGCAGGTTGGTGGGCCATGCTTCTACCAGGAAAATTAGCACAGGAGTCACATTAACGGGAATTTCACGGCTACGGGACAGAAAATGGAATAGACGGGCTAATGTACTTAGCTGCAGAGCACTCCAATGTCAGCATGACCTTCACTGGTTGACTCATCTGAATTAATTACACTTACTTTGAGGGAAAAGTGTTTTTTCAAAAATAAAGTCCTTTACAATTATTGAATTTCCTCTGAATGTTAGGGTGCGCTCCTCTTCACCCCTCAACCACCATCCCCAAAAACTTCCCTAACACACTCACAGAAAAAAAAACACTGAAAAAAAACCTCATGTCAGCCCCCACCCCTTCGTACAATCTGTTCCATCCCTCCTCTTGCTCTCTTTCTCTTTGTTCAACTCCTTTCATTCCTGGCCGAGTCCCCCCCCCCCCCGTTCTTCTTCGAAGCTTAAATAGACTTTGTTTACAAAAAACAGTCCTATTTTTTTTCTTTCCGTTTTGAATCTTTTCCAGACAAGGGCCCAGAGCACAAATGAAAATGAACACACACACACACACACACACAGAGATTCTACTGCCTGTAGTTTTAAGCTTTGTTTTCTTCATTCCTGTTGATTAGATAATATGTGACTTGTCATGTCAACATGTTGAATATATTTTGGCCACAAATAGCGTCTGATTATGATTTGAGTGAAATCATTTTCAGAGCAGTCCACAATGACATCATCATAACAGCTTTTCCTTGGAACCTCCCTTGAGGAGTAACTGAACACGCTCAGAACATGAAAGCAAGGTTGTGTCTGGCATTCTAGCATGGCATAAATGGAGAGCGTGTGTGGGTGGGGGGGTGGGGTGGGGGGTGGGTGTGAAAGAACAGACAGTATAGGAACTGAAAGGATTCTTTGACCTTGCAAAGTGCTTGTGAAGAGAAGAGGAATCAATAAATTATGGAGTGCAGGTTAAAACAGAAGGCTACCGACAGATACATGCAGTTTTAGCCGCAGACTGGAAGACCAAACAAATCAATTGCTGCCTTTCACATCTGGGCTTTGTACAACAATATAAGCCTCCTTCTGAGTGGATCCTGCCTGTGGCTCAGTTAATGGAAGTCTCAGAGAATGATCCATTCTTCTCTTCTGACTGTAAATGCTATATCAATACCATTATGCCATGTAAACACATTCAGAGATGTTTAGCGCACACACTTTGGCAAGGGCACGGAGAGAGGACAGATGTGTGTGTCTGTGTGAATGTTAAGAGGAGGAACTTTGTCAGCTGTGGCTATCCCATGTCCTAATCAACTTGTTTCAGGAAAATGCTCTCAATGTTGCCTGCAAACGAGGGGCAGTTTTTATCCGTTTGTAGATATCAGCTCCCCCACCCCCGACCACCAACTCCCCACCCAATACCCTGGGGGAATAAGAGAGAGACAGAGCTCTGCCTGAGAGCTGGAGAGAGAGAGACTGAGAGAAGTGATCAATACTTGAGCTTTTTGGTATTCATTACAAAGCATTGATCAGCTGTCTGTTCAGTGTCTGGATCTGAGACAGGCGAGTCTGACACCAGTCTCTTCCTCAGTCAAAGAGCACACAGGCACTCTCAGCTATGTTCAGACAGTGGAAATAAAGTGTAACACACACACACATGCACACACACACACGCACACACACACACACACACACACACACACACACACACACACACACACACACACACATCATCTCCTGCCCACTACTGATAAACAAACACACCAGACCACAATCCTGCTGCTTCTCTCATCAACCAAACACTGCGGCTTCCGGCTTAAGTATGCATACACCTTCTCACATAAAAAACCAACAGGACTCTGACCCTTCAGAACCATGTTTTAAAACCCCTTTACTATCCCAGCATAAACCCTGGTAAACAGCAAAGCATGTGTGTGAGTATACATACACAGAAACAGGGCGCATGAGGACAGACACACACACACACACACAGGGGCCAACAGGATAGCCCTTTGGGTCCACATATGCATTCCACATATGTAATACTGGACTGATTAAAGTGAAAGCTACTGAATAACAAACAGCATGACCACTAATGAAAGTAACACAGCTGAACCTTAACACAATAACACGGCTGAACTGTAACACAATAACACAGTTGACTCACTGGCAACACCACATACACAATTATGAATATCATCTGCAGCTGTGGAAATCAATTATTCCCACTTCCATTTATATATGGACTGTGCTCATGAATTAAACCCATCATACATGTGATCATTCTCCTTAACAAACTCATTTTAATTCCTCAGGAAAACACATTTAAGGTGAAACTTTTTGTCAGGGGAGAGAACACACTGACACCTTCCATATTTCTGTCCATCAGACAGAAAGAAGATGCTTCTCTCAGTCACAGACATTGTGGAGTATTTGTGTGATTGTGAGTGCATGAGAGAGAGAGAGAGAGAGAGAGAGAGAGTGAGAACATGCCCTGTCTTTTTATCTCGATCGAGCTGTCTGGCTAGGAGTGGGCTCAGCAGATACAGGCCCCACCAAACCAAAACAAACGGACAAAGTCCATGAAAAAGAAAGCAGTTTCCATTCAGGGGGATTGGTGTGTTTTTATAAACATGGCTTATGCACTCAGGACCATGTATTTTAATCTCACCATACACAGTGTGCGCTGTGTAATACCACAGAGGACGCTCCCAGATGAATGCTACACAATGCCATAAACAAACGCACACACTGTACACACACACACTCACAGATGCACAGACACACACACAAATATACTCACAGATACACATACACACACCCCCCCACACACACACAGCTACAAGTCCCACTCAGAAACACAAATACACTAGTCATGCAGAACTGTACATGACCATAGGACTAACCATGGATCAGTAGCTGTGTGTGTAGAGAGAGACATTATGGTCAGTGCCATGCTGACATTCTGACCAGTGACTGGAGCTCATTGTCTCAAGGCTAGAAACTGGGCTTAGTGCTGAGTCAAAATAAGCCTGCGCTCCTTTATGCCTTCACACCCTGCCCTGTCTAATGTGTCATCCACTCGCAGGTCTGGGGTCAGCCCTCACCCTGACCATGACTTAACCTCACACACTGCTCAACATCCACCAGATATTCTCCCTCTTTGTCTCTGTCACACACAGAACCCACACAAACACACACACACACACACACACACACACACATGTATGCTCATGCATATGCCCACACACATGCCAACACAAAAACATATGCTCATACATATCCACACACATGAAAACATACACTCACACACACACACTATTAAACATATATATACCACAAGCAGATGTATGCACAATGGGGAGAAAACACCTCACATAAAAACTAAGTTTAGCATTAAGAGGAAACCGGCTACATTCCCACTTTCACAAGGAACAGAGTGAGTGTAATTTTGTCATTAGCGGACGTGTGTCTGGTGTTCTGTGTTGTAAATAAGTGAGTGAGTGGAAAAATAAAGCTGTCTGTAAGTTGAGCTATTTAAAGCCTACTTCATCATTTATGTGACTGCAGCTGACCCTGTTGTCAAACTGAAGCAAAACAAACAAACAAACAGAAAGAAAGAAAGAAAGAAAGAAAGAAGGAAAGAAAGAAAAGAGTCTTTGTTTAGCAGTCTGAGACATCTGCCTCTCCTTCGCCTTTTAGGAGAAAACAACACAGTGAAAATCAGAGTAAAAAAAAATAAAAAAAATAAAAACACAGTAAAAATGGAAAAGACAAGCAAACAAGTAATCTGTTGGCCAGGTTTATGTAACACACTCAGATGCTCTTTTAAACCTGACATTTTGGGTACAGGGAGAAGAGGGAGAGAATACAGTTAGAATCTCTGCTGAATACAACATTGAGCATTGAGATATATTATATAAACAGGAATATTATCAGTATAGTACAGCAACGTACCATATATGTACATTTATAGTAGAGCCCGACCGATAAATCTGTGTGCCGATATTATCGGCCGATATGAGCTAATTGCAGATAAATCGGTATCAGCGTTTATGGCCGATAAATGACAATTAAAAAAGAAACGGAGAGACAGAAGATGGATCCTTCAACCATGTTATGACATTCATGTAAGCCATGCGTGATTTTGCTGCCGTAACGTAAAAGCCGGTACAGTCAGTCAAACATCAAAATTACGTTAGGGTAGTTGAGTGGTGTAGGCTAAGCTGTTGACAAACTTAATTGTAGATTTATTTATGAAACAGTGTGGCAGTTCTAGAGAGCAAACCGTCAATGGTCTTATCATTTCTCCCTCATCAGTTCTAAAAACTGGCAACAAACTAGATTACCCACAAAGCTAGCTAATGCCATGTTTATCAGTGGAAGACCACTAACATTAATGAGCAGTTAACCTATAGCATTTTACTTATTCTGCCTAAGCAATGGTAAATATATCTTCGACTCGCATGCCTGTAGTTATAGTCGGTGCATTGGAAATGATTAAACCAGAGGGGACACATAACCAAAACGTGAGCTGAACAAGCATCTAACATGGCTTGGTAGCCGAACAAAGTTATATGTCTTCTCTTTTAAACGTGTAGTGTGAAATCCCAAAGTCCTCGTTGCAGACAGTCATGTATTGTTACATGCATTCAACTGCAGCGTTTACTCTAGGTCACTGTATCTGTTTACTGCATTATTTATGAAAACTTTAATATATTTTGTTGTACTTTTGTTCTATAAAGTACTATTTATGACAAAAAAAAACAAGTTTATTTTTAAACTGCAGTATGCCATGTTATCTTGGTGAGGACTCTTAAATAACTACACATAACAAATGTTCCTCTTTGTTCCTGCTATGTGTTTCAAAAAAAAAAAAAGAATATTGGCTGATATATCATTATTGGATTTTTCAATCCTCATATATCGAAATCAGTATCGGAAAAATACTATATCGGTATGGGCTCCAATGTATAGTACCATATATGTACACACACACACACACACACACACACACACACACACATATATATATATATATATATATATATATATATATATATATATATATATGCATATACACAGAAATGGATATATATGGAATGACTGACGATAGCATCTTTTATTTTTCAAGAAATGTGTGTGTCAGTGTTTTAGTGTGCCTATTCCATTTTCCTCAGGTTTGGTTTGCTCCTCACGGCTCCACACTCTCTTACTCAGCCCCTCAGAGTGGTGTCATTTTCAAAAACAAGTTCCCAGTAAAGACACACGGGAGGGTTCCATTCAATATGACCTTTTCAGCTCCGCATAAATATCCCAATTTGTCTGAAAGCCTCCCTCATCTGTTCCTGCCACTAATTGCACAGTCCTGTTGTGTGAAGACAAAGGGCCATGCTGCTATGCTAGAACAAGCCAGTACACACTATTAGAAAAAACGCCAATCAAACAAGGGCTGAATTTATTCAAACTCTCAAAACCCTGTAAATGCATGCTCTGTTGACATTGCAGCGTTAATACAGGAACAGTGTGTTTGTAAAAGTGAAAAAGCTTGTTTGGCAAACAGAAGATGAACAGGCTGGGGCTGGCTTTTGGTCAGTCCTCACCTGCACCTGGCTCTGATTTTTTTAATTAACTGACTTGTAGTGGTTGTGTGCCTACGTCAGTAGTTGTGTCTATAGTTGTTGGTGACAGCATCTGTAGGTGTCGCTGTGATCAAGACTGTAATGGTGTAAGTAGGTGTCACTGTAATTTTGAGTGTTGTGAGTGTGATGGTATATGTAGTTGAGACTGTACTTGTAAGTGTGATAGTGTCTGTAATTTTGTCTGCAATGGTGTATGTAATTGTGACTGTAATGGTGCATGTATTTGAGATTATAACTGTGACTGTAACAGTATGTGTATTTGAGGCTGTAATTGTGACTATAATTGTCTCTGTTAATGATCATCTATCTGTGCACTGTAGACAATAATAAAACATTAACACTCTATCAGTATAACATGCACACAGTAAATTGTATGAGACACTAAGAGGAAGTACAGAGAGAGCTCAAACCTGACAAAGAACGTTCCAAAAACTCTCTCTCACTCACTCACTCACTCACTCATTCATTATCTAAGCTGCTTGTCCTAATTGGGGTCGTTGGGGGTGCTGGAGCCTATCCCAGCGCTCATAGGGTGAAAGGCGGTGAAACACCCTGGACAGGTTGCCAGTCCATCGCAGGGCTCCAAAAATTCTTTACACTCTAAATATATATTTCTTAGTTTTATGAGTAAATAAACATATCTTCTGGAGCTACTTGATATGTATTAATTACGGAAAAATTAATACTCTGGAATTCTCTCTGATATTATCCATTTCAGCGATCTCTCATCGGACCAAGTGCACGAGGATGGCAACAGGAAAGGCCATTACCGTGTGACGCAGCTCAGACTGTAGACCCAGGGCAGACTGGCCCACTGTGAGCTTATGGGAAGTGAAAGCAGGAATGAGCCTCCTCTTTGCAACAGAACAAAAGCAGTTGACAATGAGTGGAGTCATGTGTGTGAGCAGCTGCAGAGCAGGCCACCAGAGCCCACCACACCATTCTGAACATTTTTCTTAAAGTTCCCTAGGCCAGAGTGTTGCATAACAGTGCTGGGGAGGGTCAGGGGGCAGACCACACCCTCAGGGTTCAGCTGTATGCACTGAAAGGGGGGGGGGGGGGGGGGTGTTCAGGCTAAAACAGCACTTAGGCACACGTCCCTCACCAGAGGCGTCCTTCTGTCTCAGCGACAGAGGGAGCCGACGGCGGTTTGGCAAGCATCCCTACACTCCTCAGTGCTCTCAGCCACATGCATGTTACTTCATTAAAAACAAAACAAATCTGAAAAAAAGCTTTAAAAACTTCCAGAGAACAGCATGAGTGCGTTAGGAACAGGGGAAAACCCCTGATGGAGGTGATGAGACAGAGGGAAAAGAGGAGATGAGAAGAGAAAGGGAATTTCCGAAAGAGATTTATCAACATTCCTATCTGAGTCTGGAGAGGCTAACAGAAAGGAAAGAGAGAGGAGTGCTAAAACACATCAAAGCAAATACTTCGCCCCTGGCAACTGTTGCTAATATTACTTTTGAGGTTCAGTAGCATTCTACAGCGGCTTTCCCTAGACTGGAACCTAATCATATGTTTCTTTGATGTTATTAAATTCGTGTCGGCAGTAGACGGGGCCAGGGGCTCTGTGAGGGCCGGGAATGCTGTGTCACACTTACGGCAGCCTTTCTCGTCGCTCCCGTCGAAACAGTCAGGAAAACCATCGCACTGCCAGCCCCCGGGAATACATCTCCCGTCCCCGCACATGAAATTTCCGGGGATGTTGCACTCCGTGGTGAAGTTGTTTCCCGGGAGAAGCTGGCTCTCTGGAAAGAACAAGAAAACAAACAGAATCTGCGTTAGTACAGAACAGTTTACAATCCATCCACGCCATTCCGGAGAGATAAAAACAAATATGGCATTCCATTCACTGGACAGCACACACACCACACAGTCCTTTGTGGTTAATGCATACACAAATGACATACAAACCCATATTGCATATATGGAGATTAAATACCACACCATAACATGGCATTTCTTTGATGTGTCTATGGACTACGGCCATGTTTTAAATGTAAACGGATTAGCCTGCACTGTGTTATTTGGAAAAGTCACACTTTATGAAAGCTATCCTTCAGGCCGTGCTGTGTCTATAAGTAACCTGCTAGTCCCCAGAGATGCACTGGGCTCCTCAGCTAAGCCATCCTCTGACCTATGCCTGTGGAACACCAAACTTTGTGGTGTGTGAACTGGGATGGAGCCCTGGCTGCGGACATAGACGGCATGGCAGGCTGTAATGAGCTGGAATTCAAAGCTCCTTCCCCAGGTTAGAAACAGATCCATAACATGCAGACATCTCACTGGCTCTCGCAAAGCAGAAGAGGGGTTACATACTACCACGGGGAAAAAACATTCAGTCATAGTACAATTAAAGCGTCACTAAACACATTCCGGCTTAATGTTTTGAGAGAATTGCATAGGAAAATAACTGCCTCAAGATCAAATACACATGTGAGCTCTGACTCACACTGGTGCATTGCAGATCAATGTCATCACTGCATCAAAAAAAACACAAAACCTTTGAATTTTTGACACAGTTGCTGGAACCCAATTTGTTTCAACATAAAATGAGCTCTGACTTCATTAGTTGGACCATCAGCATAATCTGACATATCTGTCATACTGTCTGTCTAATCGTTGTTACCATGTGACCATAACATCAGACTATATGACAAGTCTATGCGACTGTGGGCTTTGTCTACCACACTGAATCCAGACAGGACCATTTATAAGAAGTCAGGCATGATTTAGGAGCCTCTCAATGAACCACACTCTGTGTTCCAATCACTCGTCTAATTTAGCGATGTTTTTCCTTTTCCCAAATCCGAGACAACGCTCCTGCCCCTCAGGAGCTGACGCAAGACGCTCTTTTGTCTCCTGCAATAAAGAGGAGCAGGGTCCAGGGAGGAGGAGCCAGACACTCTCTGCTATTTCTTTTATGTGAAACATTCGAAGTGTTTTTTCTCTAATGGGCCAGTTTTAATTGGCATCAGGACATGAACACACAGACCGAGGTCCTCCAATACACTGCTTTGATGAGTTTCCAACTTCTTAACAAACTCTTAACAAACACACATACACACACACACACACACACGCACACACACAGTCACACTGACACAAATACACAGTGAAAGGAACACACACAGAGAAAATATGGTGAAATGCCCAGTTTGTGAAGAGTCAAGGTTAATTGGCTTGATCCGTAGAGAGGAGGGAAATGTGGGGCTTTGTGAGAAGCAGGCATTTTTAGTAAAGACTGCCCTAGTGCCCTGTGGAACAGCTAGCCTCTGCAAATCAACCAATCCACACTCGGTCCTAAAGCCTCCCATCACCGTGACGACAGCCACCACCTCATGCATGACTGCAGGGAACTGTGAGGCCTTTTTATGCCCCTCCCTGCGGTAAAAGAGGGAGTCAGAGAGATTTTATTTGGGAGGTAGAGCTTTAGTCAAACAGTGAGTGTAGAAGGGGGGGTGGGGTGTGTGTATGTGTGGTGAAAATGTGTCTTTTGACCATATGAGCATAAAGCAGTGCTGCTGAAATGCCTGACACAATGAAAGAATTAAACAAATGGATTTAAGAAGCGTTTTTTGAAAAGAGAAAAAAAGTGTCACAAGTGTTAAAAAGACCACTGAAGAGGAACTGTTTCTTCTGAACAGTTTAAGTAAATCTCTCTCTCTCCCTCTCTCTCTCTTTTTTTCTCTCTCTAAAACACTCAGGTGAAGATGCTCTCACGGCACAGCTTCTCAGTAGCCACCTTATCATTACCATCACCACAGAAAAGAGCACAGTACAGAACAGTCTTCAGAGAGAGAGGGAGAAATGACAGCTTTACTTCATACATGATCAGCTTCAATCTGTTACACATCCAAGACAGAGTCAGGTTCCCCAACCCACAGTCACATAATTACAGATCTTCTCTCTTCAAAATCCTTTTTCTCTGTGCTCTGCCCTCCCCACCTCTCTGGCAACGCTCCGCAGACATTCACACACTGATGAAAGCACATTCACACTTGCTGCAGATTGACAGCTCCGTTTCTTCTGTAGACTGGAAAGGTGGAATCTGCCAGGCGGCATACGGGAGCTCCGAGATGCAAGTGGCAAACTCAGATCAACGGTTTCATCAGGAGCCCTTACTATCACGCATGGCCACCCCGCGTCTGTGCCCCGCCCTATCACAAGCATCCTGCATTTACACAGCCTCTACACTAATTCCCTTTATACACAGGATCACTCTTATCTTACACGTGTATGGTTCAACTGGTTCACATACACCACGAATGCAGTCAGACTGAGGGAGTGCTGGGTGGTCTGGTCATCTGTAGCTGTTCTGAGAATACTGCTATGTTAACAGTAATTTAAATGAGAGGGCTGTTTATTGGCCATGACAAAGACGACAGTAGGGTGTCCATTTCTTGATGGGTGATGTGCCAATTACTTTGAATAAATATTGGCTCTCCCTCCAGGTGGCGTGGCTTAAAGCCTTCCCACTGCCCCGTAGACATGTCTACAGCAGGTGGAGATTAATTACCCAGGCTCTAACGCCACCATTATGGAGCTCTCTCCACAGATAACATACACAGCACTGAACTTGCTTTGGACCAGGACCAAGAGCAGACTGGACCATATATGCCGGAGTGGTGGAGGCACGGGCCAATGAAAGGTTAGCAAGGGTTTACACCTCCCTGTCCCAGGGGTGCTCCAGATGTCATAACCTTGGATCAGCGTTTCTAAATGAGTGTTTCAGTGAACACAAGACTAATCATTATTCTACTCATGAAAGACACACTCGACTCGTACGCAAAGACAAGGAGCTAAAACTGAGCCAAGAACTGAGAAAACTCTGGAAACACAGACAGCAGGCATGTGCCCGCAGGAACAAGACCAAGTCACTAAAACACGGCAGACATTTCCCTCTGACGTTAAAGACTTGAAAAAGGCCACGCAGCGGTAATGATGATCTTACACAAAGGCACTAAAGTATTTGTTTGCCAATTATACTATTTTTTTTTCTGCACAACCTCCTCTGGCTGCTCCTCTGTTTTTTTGCATGCCAGAGCCAGAAGAAAACAGCACATTCTCAAATTCCTCTCACATCACAGTGGTTACACTGCTATTGGCTGATATTTCACACAAAGTATCTCTGTGTCATTTTCACTGGTAAATAGTCATATTTACAGCCATAAACACCATTAATGCAACACATAAATCAATGGCTTTTGTCAAGCACTGCATACTTTGTTTTTTTTTGTTCGTTTGTTTTCTGCAGAGTGCAATCCACATCCTTTCTTATAATGATCATAATTAAAATGACACTTGTTAATTATTCCAAGATTTCCAAAGACCACAATTGCAATCACAATTCCCAACAATCCAGTAAACAATTTATGACTTATTAATATTCTGAATAAAATAAAACAAGTATCTTCTTTTTAAATTCCAGCAATTTTTGCCTGAAAGTTGGAGGGTTGTGTTCTCTGAGTAAATGATACAAGAGAACAAAGCAGTGGTGAATTTGTAAGACGAAGCTGACCAAACTGATTTAGACCCAAAGCTGATGGCAAAAAAAGAGAAGAGACTGAAAATCTTTATCAATAAATGGTCTTTCTGTGTTAAGCTCTCACGCTGAGTAAAAGCATGCCTCAATCCAAACAAGAATCATGGCTGAGCTAGTGAAATTTCTATTGGAAATTACTCTTGGTTACTTCTCCAGATTCTTCCGTCCAATCCCAAAACAAGGGCTTTTGTGCCCTTGTCCCTGTGTTCAGACTCAAATTTGGAGAATGAGGACAGTGTGGACAGTTTCTGTGTATGCTGCTGGACTTGTAAAAATCAGCCCAGTCGTCGGTGGAAACGTATTTTCTCATTAGATTCAGTTTAGTGAGTCAGTAGCGTTAGAAGTTTCAGAGGCTCAGTGGGTGTTGGGGGTAATTTGGAGTTCTGAGTGACAGCGTGTTAGAGGAGCAGTCTGACGACTCCTTTTCCACAGAAGCATTAGCCTGACTCAAACAAACTGATGGATATGGAACCCTCCCCCCAACATACACTAATGAGAGATATGACATGTTGAAAAATCTGAGAGAGAATTTGGAGCGAGACAGAAAAGCCAGAGAAAGAGAGATAGAGAGAGAGAGAGAGAGAGAGAGAGAAATCCAACACACAGATATGCCCATGGCAAAGGTGGGCAACAAACCAGCAGGAAATGAGCGGAAATGGGCTTTTTTTTGGCATCATGGGACAAATAGACTTCATTAAGCAAACTGACATGGAGGGAAACTCGGGAATAGTGAAGCAGAGTTTGTTTGAACTGAGCGTAAGAGGAATGGATCCCTGCAGGAGGAGGTTTTAAACTGAAGCGTTTTACATTTGTAATTACTGTAAACTTCAGCCGCTGAGCAGTCCCACTGTTCACCAGCTCAGGCTGCCACAGCTGAGAGCTCTAATTTACCATGCATGATTTAGTAAAACATTCACACAGCATCCAGAGGTCTTGTGGGCACAGATGCACAGCACAACATGAAAGCAACAGGAGCACAGTGTCTCTCTTAGGACACTACATTTCCCATCATGCACTGGACTTATGGTTCCAGTGCCCAGCCATGGTTTCACTACCCAGTCAAAACATCAACACTAAGAGTTAAGGGTTTACAGCTTCAAGGCAATGCTGAGTTTCCTTGAAATAAACAAAGAAAGAAAAAAATAACCCATTTCATTAGACTCCCTGCAGGGCTGTATGATTATGAAGCGCCTGAATCCACACGGATAAGAGGTTTTAATAAAATGTTTCCTGAAAAGTCAGCATGCAGTCTATTATTTCAAAACAATAAATGAATGCCACTCTCATCATTACACACACACACACACAAACACAGACACACACACACACACATACACAAATACTGTAAGACTGCTCTGTTTGACTTTGGCTGTGACCTTCAGAGAGAATGCACAATAGAGGGTTTCTGGGCATTCTCTCTGGTCCGGATCTGTTTTCATCCAGAAACACACACAGATGTGTCCTTAATTATTCATGAAAATAACAGCTCCAGAGAATCGGGTTGGTTCCCTGTCTTGGCATACAGGCAGTCACTGGCTAGCCATAACCCTGTACCACTGTTTATTTTCACATATAAATTATCATTAAATTGGTGATGTTGCAAATTGCATTTTTTTATTATTTATTTCCCATTTCATCAATTTTTTGGCTCTGAAGGTTGTAAGTGGGCTTGATTATGTGGAGATAAAGATGCCATAGCTTTATTGCCGTGAAATGGCTCCAACGCTGTAGCTTCAGTCTCAATCATACACATTTAACAGAAGAAGAAACTGCTACTAGCTGGGTCTACTTTCAACCCCCACTCTGTATGGCTTTCTGAAATCCTCTCTCTCTCAGTGTGTGTGTGTGTGTGTGTGTGTGTAAGAAAAGAAGAACTGGGTACATCAGTTCTTGGCTCTTCACTGTGTCTGGGAGCAGAAGGGCCACATCAGTCTGACACTAAAGCAGATGCATAGCTCTTCAGTAACTTTCATTTCATTTACACGTATACAGCTCAGTAAATTTACAACATCTCTGATGCCTTTTTTTTTTTCCCAAATCGGCTCATTTACTGCTGTGAATAAAACAGAGATGCACAGTGAAAATGCTCCATCAAAGTGATTAATTAGAGAGATCAAGATACATAACAAATAAAAATGCCATTTTCCACTCAGCCTGTGGCAGCTGAATTAGCATAGACAAGTATTGTCATCTGAATCATTACTTAATTTGGAACTGCAACCTCTGAATTTAATTAAATAAATTCATTTAAACACCAGACATTAAACATTGAATCACTGTATACAGTCTGTGCAACTAAAACCATTTAACTGAATCCCTTTGAAGCTTTTTATTTTCCCATTAAACTCTTTATCCTGTCTGTGCTGGTTCATGCTGTTTACTGCAAATGGAGAACAGTCACTGGGGTCACTATTTGATCCAAAGGCGAGAAAATGAAAAACAGACCGTGGAACATATTCACTCTGTCCTTTCTCTGTCCGTCGAGGTAATCACATGGGAACTCATCACACTGTAGTCATGGCTACCGTGAAGCAAGAACAGAGTCTCGTTCACCCTATATAACTACCTAAGTCAGGTTTGACAGCAGATCAAATGAATGTCTTCCAGTGTTTACAAAAAATCATTACATTACGACCATGGATCGAAAAATAACAAAATATAACAGAAAAGTGTAGCATCATGGTAAAGTAACCTCAGACTCTAGATAGCTGGGTATTTCCCCAATACTTTGACACAGGCTATTTTTAAGAAGTGTCTGAGTGTTGGGGTTTCAGCGCTGGCCTCACCTGAACACTACTGCAGAGAGACAGAGCATTTCTGATGCCTGTTGGCGCCGTTAAATGAGATTGACGTAATCCACTTCCCAGCCAAATGCACCCATAAAGTTAACACACATACATACACACACACACACACACACACACACACATAAACAGCCCAGACAAAATGAGTTTTCTATTTGCCTCTGAGCATCCCTGATGGAAAAGACGCCCGTCTTGTGGAAAGAGGCCATTCCATTAATTCTGATTGTCTACCTTTAGGCTGTCATTACTAAACGGCTTGGCCCGGCTCGGTGTGACACGCAGTAAACACTCCCACATCTGAGCCACTGACATTTTTGGATCCATCAGAGACTTTGATGAATGAGCCCAGAGAAGCCAAATAAGACTAAAAGCGTCGCTCCAACATGGCCCTGAATCCGAATCTCACGTCACTCTACACTCCTCTGACCTTCAGTTTCTGCAGGACCCATTCTCTCACAGAAAAGCAGGAAAACACAGAACATGAGAACAGGGAGAGACAGAGAAAAGGACCAAAGAGGGGTGGGGGGAGCAGGGGAACTACTCCTTATATTTAGGAGAGGGAGACAGCTGAAGAAAGGAGGAACCGCGGGACCTGACTCTGTATGATGGAGAACTGGTCATCCCCGCCTGACTAATAAGCAGAGAATGTTTTTTATAAGGCTGTCGTGCCAATGATGAGACAGGCAGGCAGCACAAAAAACACGAGTTCCCTTTGACACATCCATAAACAGCAGGGGAAGGGCTGGCTTTGATCAGGCCCACGGCAGAATGAGACATCCACACAAGAGATGAGAGGAGGGCATCCACTACCCGTCAGGCCGCATGGCAGGTGAAGCAGCTGTTCTCTCTCTCTTCTTCCCTTCAACTGCTTTTATCCCTTTATGCTTGCGTCTTTTTTTTTTTAAACCTGTCTATTCCTCATGCTCCTTGTGAGGCTACGAAGGTCGACGACCTAGTATTGTCAATGACGGTGCAATTAGAGTGACAGTAGCGTTGTGTGAGTTTGTCAAACTTAAATGTTGCCATAAAAGAGGGCAGAAACATCCATATTACTGTCACCTCAAATAATTAATGTTTAAGTTAATCTAAAGCTCCAGTAGCCATTTAGAGCTAAATTAGCTAAATTTAGAGTTATGACGACAATGGTGACAATTAAGAGGCGCAAACCCATTTTGACTTGTTTTTTTAGAAGTTTTGAAAGTTTTTCCCCCTCTCAGACTAGAGGCTAATTTAAGCATAGGTTGGAAATCTGTCCTGATCACAGCGTTGAGAGAGCATGAGACAGAGTGGGAGACAGGCCAGAAAAATTATTATCAGTGATTCACATCTGAGTAAACACACAGAACAAATATTCCCTCTTATTATTAGTACACCTCAGCAACCACCATGTGGACACAAGAACTGTCTCTCTCTCTCTCTCTCTCTCTCGCTTGCTCCGGCTGGGTTTGTTCAGCAGTGGCAGGGCTGTTGAGAGACGGTCTGAAAATCGGCGTTCTCTGAGTATTGCTTCAGCACAGTATGCCTCAGCTGATCTGCCTATGCAAACCCATGGGTTCTCACAAACAACCCTGAAACAAACTGTCTGAGAGGGGCCACTTCATTTCACTCAAATCCTGTGTTTTTTCCCCCTAATCTCTGCTTTCTCTCCGCTGTGAGAATGAATCAATTCCCATCACTGCATTAGTCAGGGCCAGTGCTGATTTATCACACACATATGCCTCTTCAGCTTGGAGCCGCGGGCTGTGTGTGGTTGTCATGGTGATACTGTAATTGAACTGCTCCGATCTCCCGATTGAAGCATCAATTGAGTTACACATTATGTCAAACCGTAAACAGCAAATTTTATTCCTTCTCTTAATCAAAATACCGTATTTTTTCTTCTTCCCGCATTAATATTATTGATAACGTTTACCCAGTATCCATCGTCTGATGACACCAGGGTGTTCATAATTTTACGGGCGAAACTCCGTACAGTATCAACTGTAGGCCTACTTTGTCCGCTACGTGTAATGCATCAGCTTACTCAGAAACAAAAACCATAACGTGTCGTAAAATTCACATTAGTGTTAATGAAGAGGAACAAACTGTTAAATGCCACATCGTACAATGTACATAACGCAATTATCAGCATGTCCCACGACCAATATTTTTGTGCCATTATACCTATGGGCGTCCTTAAGAACCGCTCCAAGCGCCAGACCGCTTCCACTCATCCGTCAGGAACGTTTTACCCTCCATTTAGTCAGCCTGTCACATTTGTATGCACGAAAATGCCAAGACAAGCGTTTTAGAGGAGTGCTGGAGGGTATCGCTAGGGTGGGCTCATTTCTCTTCACTAGCTGCAAACTGCCATCTGTCCTCACGTGCTTGAGAAACGGTCTGTGACACAGACATACCGTTCAGACTCCAGACTCGGCAGTCACGACACCAACCAAAATGAAAACAAATAGTCCAAAACTCTGCTCGCTCAAGAGAGTTTTACACTGTGTCTTATCGACGCTAACTCTGTTTTGGGATTCGATTTGGAATGTTACACCTTATTGGGAGAAGGAGTAATTTGTAATACGACAGATGCGGATCTCAAGCCTAATGCTTTTCCCCCCGCCCAAAGCGCCCGGTAAGGGAGAGCGCCGTAAAGAAAGCCTTCATTTCAGATCAACTTCATCATAAGTTGTCATTACAGGACGATGATTACACAGCCAGTGCTCGTTCAGGCAAAATACTCAGTATAATGCTCACAGATGAAGGCAGACGCTTAAAGAATGAACAGTAATTCACTGTACGGGTTTCTAAAATGAATATGAACTACCAGCATACTCTCATTAGCCCTAGTCTTGGACGCTAACGCAATTACCACGTATCAATGAGACACACCGCATCACAGCTAAGGTTTACGGCTGGCTGCTTTGACTATCTTGTCTCAGCCCTAAAAAAGTGCGGAATGAACCACGGGGATTTAGTGGCCTGGTTTTAAAGATTTACTCCATGCTGTGAGGGAGAGGACAAACTGGCATTGAAGCCATTACCGTTGGCTTGGCGGGGTTGGGGATGGGGAGAGATTACAGACTACTAAAAACCAGGTGGTGCTGAGATAGTAGAGGGTGTTTGTGTGTGTATGTGTGAGGTGCCCAGAGAGGCAGAACAAGACCAGATTCCCCCCTTAAAAAAAAAAAAAAAAAAAAAGAAAGAAAAAGACCACCGGATCCCTGACCTCCTCTCTTCCAGTCATTACTGGGAAAACGTGCTGTTTGCAAAGACAAAGCTAGGAGTCCCTCCATAAAGTGCCAACTCTGTCTGTGCACTGTACATATTTGTTAATCCATTCCGCTGTTCTGTGACACGTATAAGAATTTATCGCCAAACCTTTGTATGTGAGCATGAACTACAGTAGTGTTGATCTGGAATAATAGTCCATTCAATTAACCCGTTCATTCATGATAATTACACTCTGATCAGGCTCTGTGCTCCACACTGATCCACTGTGATTATCAATACAAGCCAAAAGTTGGCTTGTTTTTCGATATTAAAACATACATTGACATAAAGAGTGCAGGGTTAAACGTTTTAGTCTGGGTGTTCAGTCCCTTAGTGCTTAGCCTTCTTACATTTATGTCTTTTCACATCATCCATTAAGATTAGAGCTGGGACATACAAGAATTTTAAAGTAAAAAGGATACAATGGCTAAGATAATACTGCATTTTCCATCACAGAATTCTGTTCTTATTTCACTTCAAAGTGCTCTCTCTCTCTCTCTCTCTCTATTTCTTTGTTGTGAGTAACAGTGGGAAGCTGGGATAGAAGAGTGTTTAAAATAGCTCCTCCACATTCACCATGCCATGCTGTGTGACTTAACAGAGAAAATAAGTTCTGATCACTACAGTGACAGCAGGACAGCCAGCTGTCTGCCAGACTCCAGGCCCCCACTTGTGCAGCCTAAAACAATATGTGGAACACTAAGGAAGTTTTCATATGAAAAATGAAAAACAGCCTGTGACGAGCGGATGAGGGTATGAGAATAAAGGAGAACGGGGCTCAGAAACATATGTCTTTAGTGGCATTAAGATAAATGCACCTTTTGACTTGACCTTTTTTCATTATTGTGAAAAATGTACTCCACCCCACTGACTGCGCCCAGTTCTGCGGCAGTGAAAGTCAACGGATCAACCCGAGATGATCTCTGTAAACAGAGATAGTCCATACACAGACGTACAACATGGAATTCCAGTACCCATTCAAACAACTGCATGCTGAAATTTCAAATCTGACTGGGTACACAAATAATCTGCATAAACACAGAGTTCGTCTTTTTATCTTAAAACTCTTACACACAGCTAGCCCACACAGCTGGGCCCAATCAGCTTCCCAACCTGTGGACTCAATTACTTCTGAGAGACCAGAGCATACACACACTGTCCTTTTAAATGTCAAAACAACATCAAAAGACACATCCTAGAGTCCACATTTGCCAAAGCATAGTTCATGTTTAAACCAAGCCTTAAGTCTGCAGAGAAAGCCTTTACTGAGGGTAGTTCATAACTAAAGCAAAACAAATAACATATTTAGTTATTGCATAACCTACCAGACTTATTAACAAACTGGTTCCTGATGGTGCTTTACTGTGCTATGAGACTGTGATGTGTTTAGAGCTTCACCAGATCAGATCAACTAATGGGGCAATACTCCAAGCTTTGTGAAAACCTCTTTCAAATTGAAAATTTCTTTGGCTCACCTATAGATTTCAAAACTGAAATGAGAGCTGGTCTCCTCATCACAGACAGAAAAAGAGAGAGAGAGAGAAAGACAGAGGTGGAGAGTTATAGAGAGAACAAGAGAGTGAGAGTGCAAGAGAGAGAGAGGTTGGAAGCTCAATAAGAATGCAGGATTCTGCGTAGTGAGGGAAACCAACGCTAGCTTAGGTCGATTTGAGACCATACTTAGATTTGCTCCTCTCTCCTCATCAAAGGACTGCTCTTTTTATGCTTTCATTACTTGGAAGCACTGATCGATCAAAAATCAATGCACACATACTCCAAATTCCACATGCTATATGTTCCTCGCTTTTGCCCTTGCCCCTATGGGTTCGCAGCATTGATCAATGAGTCATCCACGCACACACAAGACACTGAGGTGAGACAGCTTCAATGCCGCCAGATAAAGTTTTCACGACATCTGCACTTGGTTGAGTTCAGAGGCATTGCACATTGCATTGGAAGCAGCACTTTCAGCCCATTGTCTCTAAGAATCTCACTCTCCTTGTGCAGCACTGTCATACTAATGAGGCCTTCAGAAAGCAGAAGACACGAAGGATCTAAGCAGACGGGAAGCAATATGCCAGCTTTTTCTTTTTGTTAAACTAAATGTAACTATCTTGTGATTTTTAAAAACAATTTTTTAGGTCTAGAATCAATGAAATGAACTGAGAGGGAACAGAAAAGCTAGAAATGACCCAAACATCTCTAAAATGCAGCTGTACATGAATAAATAAATGTCAAAATGTCTCATGATGAGACAACTACATACAACAAACCAGCATGTCCAAAATGTTCTCACGCACCCACCCACCCACCCATACCCACACCCACACACCCACACACCCATACACACACCCACACACCCACACACACACACACACACACAAATAGCCAGTGTAACAGGATTCTCTGATTTGACTTGTTTTATCCCCGGGTAAAGACTTGACTGTGGGAATCAGTGATGAATGGAAAGTTTGAAGCAGCCCTGTATTCAAAAGCAGGAACAAAGGCTAAGTGACCTGAGTATACTGAACTGGACTGGGAGGCTTATGAAAGACTGTTCTGATCCTAAATTCCAGTGGTCTATGAATGAAGCACTGACCACATTTAGGATAGTTAACATCATATGATTATAGAGGTCATCCTCTTTACAAGACGGTCAGAGTGGATTTCCATACAGAAATCTCAGTTTGTAGATAAAAGGCTTTCCTGCTTCAGTCCAGAGCCAGGAAAAGAACTAAACAGGAGAAACAGCCTTTCCGACTGGTATGAGGAGAAGTTTAATGTTCATCTACTGAGACATTTTTTTCTGTTTTCGAGACATTTCATAGCAAAGGCAGTATGTTTGAGGGAACACTAACGTAAACCAACGAACAGACAATCAATAATAATGATAAAAGAGGTTTCCACAGGGAGATGAGGTTCAAGTTTGATCCATTATGATTGGGATGGAGACTTATGAATGACTGGGCTCATATATGATCCACTCCTTTAAAGAGTCCATGTATACACATCACAAACAGCACCAAATACAAAGGTGCCTGACACTCTTATGATTCCTGTTAATGTAACATAATCAAAGTAAAATGTGTAAAAATGACTAGTACCCGTAATGTGTACTCATAACATCATCAGTTCTGCTAGGACACCAAACAGCAACAGAAGGAGTGGAAAGAGTTGTTAAACACAATGACTCAAAACTACCAGTGAATCTTATAGACAACATACAAAAGTATATCCAAAAACAGTAAAAGGCCCATGATGAAAACATGATGGTTGTAGACTGCTGCATACTGAATCCACTGAGTTGTAAAGTGACTTGTGCATTGTTCTCAATATAGCTTTTAACTTAACTGAGGATTTACCAAATAGTGCTTGGGTGACCTTGAATATACAGACATAGTTTGTGTTCAGTTTCCTGCTTTCACGCTGCAAGCCTACTGTCCTCTGATAGGTCTGTGTATTATTACATTCGTAATGAAAAGGAAAAAAATTAAAACCTTCAGCTCCTTACCTGCCACAAACTGAAGCAAATCAAACAAGTACCAAAGTAGTTACAAATTCCTACACAATGAAGAAAAACCAATTTGACTGAAACTTGATTGACCTGACTGAATTAAAGAAAATAGCGTAGCTATTCTGCTGCAACTTTTCTTATTCAGCTGCAACTTTTATGGGTAATTTTCGTAAACATATTCCAAACAATATTCCAATCCCCAGCAATTTCCAGCATCACCTCTGCGGTGGTACTTTTGTCGGAAAGATGAAAAAAGCATGCTGTTATATCAAAGGACATCAGACTTTCTCGGACATGCAACAATTATTAGAATTATGCCTCAGTAATAGCCCACAGACGGTTTGAAAACTGGACAGATAAACATGGACATGCGCGACGATTAATCGTTGAACTTTAAAACTTTCCTGATCTCCCTGCCTCAACAGGGACCGTTCAAGCTATACAGAAGTAAATAACACTAGAAATAACTAGCCCATTGTAGTACGTTTGTTTAAGGCCCCTGAACTGTTGTCAGAGCTCGGGGACATATTGACTGTCACAGCTATACCCTGTCAACAAGCTCCGCACATGACTCGTTTTCTCTCTACCTCTCGATCCTGCGAGCGAATGAAATGTCTGATAATCGGTTTCCTCAAGTAACCGTTACTCAGCATTCCTCCCTTTACTTCATACCATCTTACAGTGTATTCCGTTAAACGAAACGAGGATTTAAAGATTAGAGAGCACTGACGAACGCGGACATGAGAATCGGTCGAAATGACTTCAAAGAGCCGTCTCGTGAGTACCCCGACATCCAATATAGTTAGTTACGTTGAACTATCGAGGAAACGGTGGCAAACAGCAACAGTTGTTTCAGTATTTTTACAAGCACGCTTGTCACTCGGTATTTGTAGGAAGTACTATGGCGCTTTGCTTTGTGCTTGTGAAACGGTACTTAATCCGATATGTGGAGAGACGTTGCTGAAAGTAAACTTACCAACCAAGGCTGAGCCCGATCCCGAACCAAGCAAGAGATACCAGATCCACATCCTATGTATTATTTGGCCTGCCCTTGTCTCACCCCGCCGTGGGCCAACAATCGGGGTGGTTATGAAGTTCCTTGATTTCCTCTAATGTCTGTAGCGCCTATTTTCCCCACTATTGTTTTCCTCAGGGCAAAGTTTTCAGGGACTCGCTGGGAGAGGTGGGCTAAGGATCCTGGGCCGGTGAGGGGGAGGAGGTTCGCGGTGGAAAAGGAGTTGGAGTGGGTGTCGGGTTCACTCACAGAGAGGCGGAGACTTTGGGTGGTTGTAGAGGAAGATGAGAAGAGCGAGAAGAGAGGGAGGCAAATTTTCTTTATACTCCATTGTCATCCACTGGTGGATGCTGGATTACAAAGAGTTTAATAATGCGTTAAAGAGGGTCGCGAAGCATAGGAAATCTGTTATTAACTATCAGAAACCATAACGTTATCCATCATTACATTAACAATAACAGAATTTACATCAATAACAATTAGGTTTACGTGTTTTCTTTCAGAAAAACAAAAAACGGTATTTTTCAGGGTGCCAGATGACTGTTTGCACGAGAAGTTTCTTAGACGCATTCGTTGATGTCTTAAAACGTGATATATAGGCCTATATATATGCGTGTGTGTGTGGTATTCGGCAAAGCACAAATAGTGGGGTTTTAGGAATATGTATTTCATACAAATATTTTAAAAAATTATGTGTTTTCGGGAAGAACGGAAAAATACATGTCAGCTGGTGTTCCTCATTACGACGGAATGTTAGGGCCACACTGAGGGGAGAAAGTCTGAGATTTCGAGAATAAGGTCGTAATATTACGAGAATAAAGTCGTAATTTCAGAAGAGCAGAAGAGGATCAGAATAACAGCCTGCCGCAACGTGGTGCTGATGTGGCAAAAGATTAAGTACTGTATTTCGTTATTCATGAAACCTAGTATAACTTCACAAGATGCACCACGTTCCTCATTTTAACGCAATCGGCAGGCTGCTCTTTTGATATTTCCCCTCTAAAATAACATGTAGCCTAAAATTACGACTTTATTCTCGTAATATTATAACATTTCCTTATAAAATTACGACTTTATTCTCGTGGCAATTTTCCCCCAAGTTCGTGTGGTTCTTTCTTCTGAATAGACACAGTTTCTTGCACAATCATTTCAAAGTCCTGATACTTATGATAGTGTGGCGCTGATGTGGCACAAGCTTACGTATTTTGTTATTTGTGAAACCTGTACTAAAGTATAAGTTCACAAGATGCTCTACGTTGGAGGCTAGTCGACGTTAGCTCTGGCAGCGTAGTTACTAGCTAGTTCACCTACACGCTGTGCTCACTGCTCAGTAAGCCTGAGTGTCAAACGGTTGCGCCCTCCAATTAGGGCGGATGGTGGCGGGGTTCACAATGTTCACCTAAGCATTTATTAGTTTAGAGTTTAGTTTATTGGCTTGAGAGTGGAGTAAGAACTGAATTTTAGTTTTAAAATGATTTTCTTTTCAATAATGTTTATGGTTATACATGTTTATTGCTGGGTTTCTGAAAACCACAAACCAATATTACATTTAAGTGCTCATAATTATTATAATAGTTTATTGAAGAACACTTATATTAACACTTTAATATCATAAAATTAGAAGTGTAATAAAAACAAAAACAGGACTGTTATGCCTATTTCCACTTTTATTCAAATACAAATGCAAATACAAATAATTTTGCTGCCTTAACAAATATTTATATATATATATGTATGTGTGTGTGTATTTATATCTATGTATGTATGTATGTATGTACATATATGTATATATATATATATATATATATATATATATATATATATATATATATATACTGGCCTTTCATATTATATAATTGGGCGTGCAGTTATTATAGATGCAAGATCATTCACATTATATTTGTAAAACCTGCATAGGACATAAGGTAAATACTGAGGTGACTGTTTTGGGAACTATGACCCATCATCCATTTGTTTGTTTAAAGCCAACCTGAGTCTAATGAATGTGTTTATGGTAACACTGTTTGCATTTGCACTTTCTTCTGCACCGTAGTAATCAGATCATATTAAACTACCAAAAAAGATCAAGCTGTTTATTTATATATAGTTCAGTACACTGCCATGTGGAGAACATTTTTAATGCGTGTTTTGCGTTTTTCATATGGCTGTGTCACTTGAGCATGTGGGGGAAAGGATTGTGCTATTTCATTTTAAGTTGTGTGTAAACATAGCGTTAGACAGGGATTATTATGCAGATCTGTGTGAGTGCTCTGTAGTAATGTAATAAGAGCCTAATTATGTACATACATCCCGTCTCTAAACAGATAATAAGACATATGAACCGAAAATTGTCTCTATATAAACCTATCACATCTCTCATCTTTGATCACATCTTGTGGCCTTATGGGTGGGGGTGTGTGTGTGTGTGTGTGTGTGTGTGGGGGGGGGTGTTATAGTGCCCTTAAAAAATAAACAAGACTGATTCATGAACGCTTTTGGTAAGCTTGAGAGAAACAGGACAGTTAGGTAGAACTCCAGTTTTTCTTTGTAATATTTTTTCTCTATGTCTGTGACCTGGTGCGGCCCTGTTACAAACAAAAGCCTCTTTTGATAAATCTGTTTGCTTCAGGCGCATGATCTGAAGAGACCCTTCAATGCCTCGACTTCTGAAGGAACCCACAATCAACATTCTCATCAAACCAAGACCTAGAGAGAGAGAGAAAAGGCATTTGCTTCAATTCTCCAGCTTTTCGGTATCCCATGTTTCGCACCGATTTCCAGCTTGCTCTGGTTGAGTAGAGTCACAGTGATGAGTCTTAAAGGGTTGCACTGATTCCATTACATCTAGCCTACGTATGCAAAACTCTGAACAATTAGTGCTTTCTGCATATTTTTGCCCACAGAACCTCTCAATATATTAGCAAAGAAAGAAATGAACTATTCAGTTACACTTTGTCACTCTTCTGCTGATGTTAGGATATTTGTCATGTTGCATCCTCAGTCCTTGGTGGTTGGTCATGTCTCTCTCTTTAACCAATCAAGCACAGTCCCAAGTTTTATTGTGGACTGAGAACTGGCGCCAAAGGGAAGGGTGGATATGTGTTGGTGGTTAAATGTGAAGATGAGGCAACAATATGTTCATTGTTCAATTCAGGGGTAGCCTGTCAAAATAGTTGGTGGAGAAGAGGGCTACATCTACCCCCTACTTAAATACCGTTGTGCTAATAAGCTCACATCTTCTATTAAAACCACTCCAAACCCAACTCTGGGCGCCTGGAAACTGAACTTCCTAGTAAACTAATTTCTTTAACCGTTAAATTGGAAAATGATGTGTAATCATGTTGATACTGCTCTCTCTCTCTCACACAAAAAAAACTTTTAGCTCTGGTCTTTAAGACAAGATGTGAAACCATTTTCATCAGCTTAGCCATGCACTGATAAATATTGGTCTAGTGAGAGGTAATAGGCCCAGTGGAATAATGTGTCAGTAAGTGTAAATGTATTCTCAACAGGACATGTACAATATAATAATAATGATTAAAAAAAATATATGAATGATGGTTTAATGACCATTAATGACCATCTTTAATAGTGTGTAAGGAGACATAGTAGTTTTAATCTGTTTTTAATTGTTTTTAAAAAGTGATGTTTATGTGAGAATAGTTTTTGAGTACTTAAAAACAGTCAATACAGTAAGCAGTCATGTATTTGAAGGGGTTCAGATATTTCTGCTTGTTTTAATAAAAATACAATTTAATTGGCAGGTGATTTACTAACTGTCACAATGGGGTGTGTTAACGACTAGAGAGGGGAGAAGGAAAGAGTGCTTCTGGGAAATGGCCCCCAGCCACATGCTGCCTCACATCTTACTATCAGTTGGGAGGGGAGCATTTCTACACTGGAGGCCTGGAGGACCTAATTAGTCTTTTAACACGTGACAAATGCCTTTGGTGTATCCACACTGGCCAGCAAATGGTCTCATTAGAACCCATTAAACTCTGATATGAAGGCTGTTATTGACTTAACGATTGAAGAAACTCAGTTAGGGTTCATCTTCAGAGAGAGCCATGGCTATAGGGCAGCAGGACTGTGATTAGCATAGAACACAGAAACCTGAGATGGTCCATTATGTCCCACTGTTTTCAGCATAGAGAAAGAGAGAGAGAGAGAGAGAGAGAGAGAGAATGTAAGGGTGTGAGAGGGGCTGTGATGGACTAAAAGAGAGGGAGGGACAGGTTGTGTTGAGAACCATTAGAGATGCTGGTGTAACCTTGCCTGTCTTTCCTGCTCAGATCTGGTGCATCTTTTGTTTAATCATGGCGTATTAATGTCTGTGTGTTTAAAAAAGAAATGTGTATGTGTGTGTGGTGTGTGTGTGTGTGGGGGGGGGGGGCAATTCGGATGCTGCCCTGTCTTTCTCTGGTCTCTGGTCTGGTTTGCTGATATGAATATCCTAATGCTGCAAGGCTGATTTCAATTTGGCATTTTCCTTAATGAACCTTAAAAAATGCGAGAAGCCATGCAGAGGCTGTCAGTGTGAGTGAATAAGTGTGTGTGTAGATCATAGTCTTTGAATGCTTTTGTATGTGTGAGGACACAATTCTCTCCCCGACCGATCAACCCCCCACCCCCACCCCCTCGTCCTGCACCCGGCGTCAGCTGTTTGACTGTTTGACTGATTGACTAAGGTTCTCAGCTCTGTGGACCACCCTGTTTGTCCTTCATGCTCCTCAGAACATGTTAATTAATTAATTAATCAGTATATTAACCAATCATTTGATCTTGCTCTGTACCCCTTCTGAAGTGGGTATTTAAGATGGCAGCCACGCAGGAGCGGGAGGCACTGATGATTAAATGAGAGACAGCGGTGAGAAGAAGGAAGACTTGTCCTTCACGTCTCTCTTTCCCTGAGGTGACCCATGTTCTCCATCTGCCAACTGACACACGTCCTTGATACTTCCTTTTTTCATCGCTTCTTCCTGTTCGTCTGTTTATCTCCAGCACTAACCTCCACCGCCGGCAAAATCAGCCGTCTCCCAGCTAATGATGCAATTCCAGCCCTCAGTACAGATCTGTGTCTTTCATTAATTATCTCTGTTTATCAGACATGTAGTTTTAGTCAGTACGCCTTAGTCCTCTATAATATTGATACAAAAGTCTGGCTCATGCGTTCACTGTTGTACTGTTCTACTGTCAGATAAATGACATCGAGAGAGAGAGAGAGAGTGAGAATCATTAAACAGATGTATCTCTGACTTTCTGTCGTGCTCTCTTTTCCACTTTACTACTTTCTCTTACAGTTTGCCTCTCTACTCCTCGTCTTTTTCATCCTTGACAATGCAAATGACAAACACTGTCATGTCAGTTAAATGTATACTGAATTAAACTGAGAGAGAATGACAGAGGGGGAAAAGAGAGACACAGCAAGAGTGAGCAAAGTCAAAAAGAGATGGCTAGATAGAAACAAAGAAAGAAAGAAAGAAAGAAAGAAAGAAAGAGAGAGAGAATGAGAGAGAGGTGGAATAGAGAGGCAGACTGTAAGAGAAAGTAAAGGAAAAAAGAGTGACGGATAGAGCAAATTAGAGAGAGAGAGAGTGAGAGAGACTGTCAAGGACAGAGGGACAAGAGTTGGAGAGGACAGTCGTCAGTCTTCCCAGCGTGCGTTAGGAGTTTTATGGGCAGTCACTTGTCTGGCAGTGTGAGTGTGCCTGCAGGCGGTGGCAGTGCCTCCCCGGCTGCCTGCCTGCCGCGGGTGTTTTATGGGCCCAGTTGGCCCACGTATTTCCTCAGTCTGTTTTTCTGCTCTACATTTTCATTTTTCAGCGCAGACTGAGCTCAGGTTTGATGAGCTTTTGCTCAGATGTGTGTAATAAATAAGAGACAGGGGGGTAGGACTCTGAGGATGCTGACGCCGTGAATATACTGGCTGAAAACACTCTTTCGCCGCTGCTGAGTTTGTGGTGTGACGTGCAGACGCCCCGTGTTTACCTGCCTGTGCATGCTTTCAGCACTCTGTCCTAATGGGGCCACATGCTAACGGTCAAATGTTTGTGCCGGAGGTTCCCCAGGGTCTGGAATAATGAGAGCTGTCGCCATGGGGATTTGGAGAACGCTTGACTTCTAATGGAACGGGCACAAGAGAAGGAGGAGGGTGGGAGGTATAAAAGAACTCATTTGGAGAGACGGCCTTTGATCACTCTGAGAGAAATTACCAGCTCGTTACCCTCCTCCACATGGGCCCAAGAGCTGCAAAGCATCCTGGGAAGCAGTTCTGGGTGGCTTAATGTACACTGTACCATCTCTGCCCCTCTGTGCACCCTCTTTGTCCCCTGTTGTCATGAGCAGCTACTACTCAATACAGAAATCAAACCTCTCACAAATTTTGGTGTGTGTGAGTTAGTGTTTGTGTGTGTGTGTGTGTGTGTGTGTTTGTGAGGGAAAGAGAGAGAGAGGAGCAGTGAGGATATCTGCTGCCTCAGTAAGATGCTGTGGAGTTGTTGATTCGTATTGTATCTGCCATGTGGGGCTGTCTCTCTGCAGGGCAGGATGAGAGTGTGTGAGAAATGAGGTTGGCTTTGATCGGTTTTAATCCTCACAGGAGAATACACCTTAATACAGGTCACAGCCCAGGCTCAGGAAATGCAGGAGGAGGAGGAGATGAAGACAAAGGACAGCAAGTGGAGGGAGTAAAGAAAGGGGAAGGACTTTCTGATCATTAAGTTTGATTGGGCTGTAAGGTCTATGAAATAACCCTGATCCACCACACAAAAGTCAATGACATGAGAATATAGTGGTGTAGGTAATTTAATAGAAAACCTCTCATTAAATAAGGTGTGTGTGTGTGTGTGTGTCATTCACGGGTACATGTATGGAGTGACCTTTCACTGGAGGCCTAATTAATATTACTATATGCTCTTTTCATTAGAGAGGCGTTTTACTGAAGGTGTCTTTATGGACTACCATACAGCATTAGTGTTGGTTATTGAATGCCAGTGAGTAAGCTACAGCATCACATCACTACGGTGACACTCAGAATAAAGCTCAGACAGGATTTACTGATGGAAATCGAACCAGATACAGCTCACAAATCAACAACACAAGGGCTCTCATATTTACATCAGTCTATAGAACAGCACTGCAAAAGCAGAGCACTCACTACATCTCTATACAAGCAGACAGTAAAACACTCTTTCTCTTATAAAACATACTGAGCAACTCTCTCTCTGCCACTGCCACTGCCCAGGCACTGAAGCACATCAATAAGTCTGTGTGTCTGTAATTCCACTGTGTTTGAGCATTAACTGTGAAAGAGCAGTGTCTGAGGAGTGTGTTTGGGTATTAAGTGTGAAAGTACAGTGTTTGAGGAGTGAGTGTGTTTGGGTTTTAAGTGTGAAAGTACAGTGTTTGAGGAATGAGTGTGTTTGGGTTTTAAGTGTGAAAGTACAGTGTTTGAGGAGTGAGTGTGTTTGGGTTTTAAGTGTGAAAGTACAGTGTTTGAGGAGCATGTTTGGGTTTTAAGTGTGAAAGTACAGTGTTTGAGGAGTGTGTCTGGGTATTAAGTGTGAAAAGTACAGTGTTTGAGGAGTGTGTTTGGGTTTTAAGTGTGAAAGTACAGTGTTTGAGGAGCGTGTTTGGGTTTTAAGTGTGAAAGTACAGTGTTTGAGGAGTGTGTTTGGGTTTTAAGTGTGAAAGTACAGTGTTTGAGGAGCGTGTTTGGGTTTTAAGTGTGAAAGTACAGTGTTTGAGGAGTGTGTTTGGGTTTTAAGTGTGAAAGTACAGTGTTTGAGGAGTGTGTTTGGGTTTTAAGTGTGAAAGTACAGTGTTTGAGGAGTGTGTCTGAGTTTTAAGTGTGAAAGTACAGTGTTTGAGGAGTGTGTCTGGGTATTAAGTGTGAAAGTACAGTGTTTGAGGAGTGTGTCTGGGTATTAAGTGTGAAAATACAGTGTTTGAGGAGTGTGTTTGGGTATTAAGTGTGAAAGTACAGTGTTTGAGGAGTGTGTTTGGGTTTTAAGTGTGAAAGTACAGTGTTTGAGGAGTGTGTCTGGGTATTAAGTGTGAAAGTACAGTGTTTGAGGAGTGTGTTTGGGTATTAAGTGTGAAAGTACAGTGTTTGAAGAGTGTGTTTGGGTTTTAAGTGTGAAAGTACAGTGTTTGAGGAGTGTGTTTGGGTTTTAAGTGTGAAAGTACAGTGTTTGAGGAGTGTGTTTGGGTTTTAAGTGTGAAAGTACAGTGTTTGAGGAGTGTGTTTGGGTTTTAAGTGTGAAAGTACAGTGTTTGAGGAGTGAGTGTGTTTGGGTTTTAAGTGTGAAAGTACAGTGTTTGAGGAGCATGTTTGGGTTTTAAGTGTGAAAGTACAGTGTTTGAGGAGTGTGTCTGGGTATTAAGTGTGAAAAGTACAGTGTTTGAGGAGTGTGTTTGGGTTTTAAGTGTGAAAGTACAGTGTTTGAGGAGTGTGTTTGGGTTTTAAGTGTGAAAGTACAGTGTTTGAGGAGCGTGTTTGGGTTTTAAGTGTGAAAGTACAGTGTTTGAGGAGTGTGTTTTGGTTTTAAGTGTGAAAGTACAGTGTTTGAGGAGTGTGTCTGAGTTTTAAGTGTGAAAGTACAGTGTTTGAGGAGTGTGTTTGGGTTTTAAGTGTGAAAGTACAGTGTTTGAGGAGTGTGTCTGGGTATTAAGTGTGAAAATACAGTGTTTGAGGAGCGTGTTTGGGTTTTAAGTGTGAAAGTACAGTGTTTGAGGAGTGTGTTTGGGTATTAAGTGTGAAAGTACAGTGTTTGAGGAGCGTGTTTGGGTTTTAAGTGTGAAAGTACAGTGTTTGAGGAGTGTGTTTGGGTATTAAGTGTGAAAGAGCAGTGTTTGAGGAATGTGTGGAAGCTGAGACTGACTAGGATGATCTTAATCTGAGGGGTGTGTGTGGTTTAGCCACATTCCCTGTGCCATTACTTTGTTGTCCACTACTGGATTGGCATTCAGGCCACAGAACCTGAAGGTCATCAGATATTTCTGTCACTTTGATGGAAAGCACAGGTATTAAAAAATACGACATATGACACGAGTATGCTTCCTATCCAATCCTTCAAACTTCTCCCTCCTTTATCTATCTATCCCTCCCTCTTTTTTGCAATAACAAGTTCAGACCTTGTTCTATTCCTCCCCCTCACACCTCTTTTTTCCCCTGACAGACAAGTCATTCTTCTTCCGACAGTCTTTATTACCTCTGTCATGTCTGGAGTCCCACACACATGGTGGATAGACATCAGACCTGTTTATTCATTTTCCTTTTGATTTCCTCTGCATTCAGCAGAAGGTAAGACCCATTTCAGGTCATTGCAAGAATAGCAGTTGGTCTGAAGCTCACAAGCTTTCACTTTTTAGACTTCAGGTTGTGACATCCTTTATATGAGCTTTACGAAGTGTCTTTACTGAGAGAAATGATTAAAGAGACATTGCAGACATCGTCTTCTCTTTTTCACATTAACTGGGAAAACTGCATTATCTCAATATCCAGAGCTATTTACATCACAGATAAAAATGTCTCAATGTGGTTTTCTCATTTCTCTAAAACCCCATTATCTCAAATTATGTCCCTTCATTTACAGCTCCTTAAAAATATGTTTAAAGTGCAATAAATAAATAAACCAGCAGCACACGTAACAGGAAAATGGTAACATTGCAGTTTTCATTACCAAGAGTGTGAATTACAGCCGATGAAGTCGAATCCTCACATAGTCCAAGTTTAGATGGATTACTAACACTGATAACGTCAGCATTATACCAGAAAATACAGGTTATTAACACTGGTAATGTTTACATTGTACCAGAAAACACGAGTTATTAACATGGATAATGTTTACATTAAACCAGAAAACACAGGTTATTAACACCGATAATGTTTACATCAAACCAGAAAACACAGGTTATCAGCACCAATAATGTCAACATTAAACCAGAAAACACAGTTTATTAACAGATAACGTTCACATCAAGCCAGAAAACACAGGTTTGAACACTGACAATGTCAACATTAAGCCAGAAAACACAGGTTATTAACACTGATAATGTTTACATTGTACCAGAAAACACAGGTTATTAGCACTGATAATGTCAACATTAAACCAGAAAACACAGGTTATTAACACTGATAATGTTTACATCAAACCAGAAAACACAGGTTATCAGCACCGATAATGTCAACATTAAACCAGAAAACACAGTTTATTAACAGATAATGTTCACATCAAACCAGAAAACACAGGTTTGAACACTGACAATGTCAACATTAAGCCAGAAAACACATTAAACCAGAAAAAACAGGTTATTAACATGGATGTTTACTTTAAACCAGAAAACACAGGTTTGAACACTGACAATGTCAACATTAAACCTGAAAACACAGGTTATTAACACTAATAATATCAACATTAAATCAGAAAACACAGCTTATTAACACTGATAATCTTTCTATTAAACCAGAAAATATAGGTTATTAACACTGACAATGTCAATATTAAACCAGAAAACAGGTTATTAACACTCGTAATGTTTGCATTAAACCAGAAAACACAGGTTATGTGTCACAGCCTGCACCTTGCTTTGAACTTTTATTTTGAAATGTCTTATGCTCCTGTTCCGTGTGTGTCTCCGCCTTTCACCTGATTCTGTTTATTCCATTTATTAACCTCATTTTACCCTTGTTAATTTGCACCAATCATGTTTCTCCTGTTTGGCTCTCCTCTTGTATTTAAGCCCTTGTGTTTGACTTGTCCTTTGTCTATTGTTGTTTGTGTTTGGTTACACTCTGTTTGGCTGCACCGGTTTGTTACTGGTCTTTGTTCCTGTTTGCACCTGTTTATTTATCTACATTTTTGTAAGTAAAGTCCTCCTTTTTGTCACCACCATCATTATGTCTTGTGCTTGGGTCCTGCACCACTCCACGCCTGACATTATGAACACTAACAATGTCAACTTTAAACCAGAAAACAGGTTATTAACACTAATGTCAACATTAAACCAGAAAACACAGGTTATTAACACTGATGTTTACAATAAACCAGAAAACACAGGGAACCAGGGCAGATACCCAAGGGTTCACATCCTACATTGGTCTATGCACAATTTTACAGGCGCTGCATCCCAAAATCCTACTTGTCTGTGGAACTGAAGATGTCATCGTCAAAATAAAAGACCTCAATATATTCCTGACATCATAAACAACCCACATATTCCACAGTGTGCTGGCAATAAAATCTTCAGACAGTCACAGTTAAGTCTGCACAGTGAAGAAAAATAGGTCCGAACAAACAGCATTGGGAACAGAGTCAGTTCCTCTTCCCTATCGCCCCACAGACACAGGTACAGGGAACAGGTTTACGGCTATCACAGGGGTTATTAGCACGGGCACATCTTCTCACATGGTTACGTAGGAGAAGGGATTTTAATAGTGAAGTCCACTGTAAAAAACGGTATACTATATTACATGCAATAATATTGAGCAAATGTATAGTCTTGTTTTTTTAAGTAAATAAATCATGTAAAATGACTCAAACTATTTGAGCTATTTTCAATGTGTCCCTCAAAAAATAGCATAAAGTCTATTAATGAAAATGAGTACCTACCAAATGAATCACGCAGATTTTCTTGATTTCACTGAACAAACGTTGTTAATTTCACATGATTTCTTTGAGTACTTTCACTTAATAAAATCACATGTAATACTATTGCCTCACTTTTTTCAGCAGTCATAACATAGTACTTCTTTTTACAGCATACACCATTATTTTAAGAGAGTTTGCATGCATTTAATTTCTTGTAGATTTGTACGGTAATTTACAAAAATGCATTCAATAAAACATTATTAAATAACATTAAATAAAATATTAGCTCTTTATAGGTTTAACACACAAAAATGCACACTGTACACAAAAACACAGACTTTAGTCTTCATTGTATCTTGTTGTATGAATAACATTAAAAAAAGCATGAACATTGATGAGAAATTAAATCTGACGCCATACTTGTGCCCTCACAAAAAGATCTCACTCACACTGGCTAACTTTTAAACTGTGTTATGAAGCAAACAGTTGTAGAAATTTTTCATTTTAAAAAATGCACAAAACTAAACGGAGTATTTCGAGGATGTGTGAACGCGTCTGACTCGGACTATCTGCTGCTGTGTGCTGGATGTGTGAAAGGGCAACTTCGGACATAATGCGAACCTGATTCTGTGATTACAGTCCGTAGTGCATATGTGAAAACAGCTCAAATTAGGCATGTGTAAGCAAAGCAGCACGAACATCAGTTCAGACATTGTGCTGTGAAACATGATAGCTAGTTAACCTTGAACAAGCTTTTCACACATTTTTACAAATGTTAATCCACACCTAAACAAATTCGATTGCAAACACCAATCTGGGTAACAAATACAGTAAACTTAATGTGCAATTACATATTTTGTATTAATTCACAAACCGGGCTTACTATGCCTAAATCCACATAAGTAGCTAACGTTGGCTGCCTAGGTTTGCTAGCTAGCTGAACTAACCTAATTGCTTGGCAAGGCTAGCTAGCTCGCTAGTCAACAAACTTGTCAATAAAATTACATCCTTCTTCATTTCAAAGCCACGTGCATAAAACACTAACCCTTAAAGCTTGGATTTAAACCCGAAAGCCAACATATAAGTTTCAGTTAGTAAGATCAGTTAGTGCTACTATTCATCTAATGCCCGCTGTTCCGATCTCGCCCGCAAAATCTTGTCGCCTTCAACAGTCAACGACGCCTTCCAGCTATCCATAGAAAATTAATAGGCTATATGCACACGGTGGTCCTGACGTACTTCCGGTAAAATGTCTGCCAGCTAAATCACTTCCGTTATCCATGGTGGTTATCAAGGTTATCAGGTTATTGGTTATTAGGCTATCACAGTATCAGGTTATTAGTGTTGCTAGGATTTCTGTCAAGTATCGATAATGTCTGAGAGAAAGAAGTTTAAGTTTCAACGAACCGATAGCGCTACAGCTGAACACTGTTGTGTGCCTTTGTGTACAGCCTCCAGTAAGTACAACAAAGTTCTGAGTTTCCATACATAGCTTAGCTCTCGCTGAAAACCTGGCTCTCAGAGAGGAGATCCTCCAGCTGAGGAAACAAACTGAAGGGCTTACTATGAAGCAGTGGTTTGGCATTCACCTTTTTGCTGGCTCAGACAGAGACATTCGGTTTTTTTACAAGGTAAGATGTCCAGCAGGCTCAGATTAGAGGTGGATGCACTAAAATACGTTATGTTTACAGACATGCTTACCTGTCTCAATTAAAGTTTAATGGCTAATTCATGAAATTCTGATTTTTTTTTTAATGAAGGCTGAATGATGAAGGCTACTGTAATCATATATCTGTCATACTTCCAAGTAAGTTCATAGTAGACACTGATACAAGTTTTAAATGGTAACCTCTGAATTGTATTTCTTTAGGTTTGCATCCTAGGACCTCCTCATGCGCTTCTGGGCCTTATTGGAGCCCTCGCTGCCGTCTATGATCAGCGTGACACAAGCACAGAGAGGCACCTTCACAGAGTCCAGTTCCACTGCAGTAAGTACTCTTTATATTATTATTATTATTGTTATTAATAATAATAGTAGTAGTAGTAACAATAATAATATAATAGTAATAATAATAGTAATAATAATAATTTCCATGGTCTATACAATACAACTCGGCAAAGATCAGGGCTGATGGAATTAAAATAAGTTGAGAGAAATATAATGCAACTTTTCATTTGTTTTGAACAGGCTCATTCCCTGCAGCCAATAGATGAGATGTTCATGTTTCTCAACTATCTTGCCCAGGGCTCAAAACAGCGTGACCGTGCTGACCGGCATGGAGTCCACCAGTCCACAGTCAGTTGGATTATCATTACGTGGAGCAACTTTTTGTACACTGTCCTAGGGTCAGTGAGGATCTGGATACCAGAGGAGAAGATAAGGGAACATCTTCCAGAAGAGTTCAAGGACTATGCAGACACTACAGTCATCCTGGACTGCACGGAGCTGAGGTGCCAGTGCCCATCATCACCTCTTCTCCAAAGTGAAGTGTTCTCTGCATACAAGTCCCACTGTACTCTCAAAGGGCTGATTGGAATTGCTTCTCATGGGGCAGTCACCGAGGTTTTCTTGTTGATGACTTTGTGCCGTGTAAGATATATAGGCTGGCATTTCTCTCTGGCAGATCCCAGATGTCTGCCTGTGAGGTCAGGGAGACCCAAGCCATTGCACGCCTCAGGGTGCATGTGGAGCACCTCATACGCAGAGTGAAGGAGCACAAGTTCTTTGACATTGAGATTCCACTCCGGCTTTTTGGCAACATTAATCAACTGTATACCGTTGCATGTCTCCTGACAAACTATGAAAATGGGCCTCTTGTGGAAGCTTGGGCGAAGAAGCTAGAGTAGCACTTGTACATTGATGTATATTGTCTTGAGGACAAAATGTTAATCTTGTAAATAGCAATTATCTGTATATTCATTCATTCATTTTCAGAGCCGCTTATCCTATTTAGGTCGCGGGGGGTGCTGGAGCCTGTCCTAGCTGTTGCCTCACAGCAAGAAGTTCCTCGGTTCGATTCCCGGCAGGGCGGCCAGGGTCCTCTCTGTGTGGAGTTTGCATATTCTCCCTATGTCTGCGTGGGTTTCCTCCGGACGCACTGGTTTCCTCCCACAGTCCAAAGACATGCAGGTCCGGATGAATTGGAGACACTAAATTGATCCTTAGGTGTGAATGTGTGTGTGAATGTGTTTGTGTGTCTGCCCTGCGATGGACTGGCGGCCTGTCCAGGGTGTTTCCCCGCCCTTCACCCAATGAACGCTGGGATATGATCCAGCACCCCCCGCTAACCTAATTAGGGTAAGCGGCTTCAAAAATGAATGAATGAATGTTTTATATTGTTCAAGTTACTGAATATTGGTTTATTGAAATACATTCACTTTGTCCAATTTAACTAGTAGTCGGGTTTTTTTGGTCACCCACCTGTCAGTTCTGCTCACCTACCTTTCTATAACATTCACCGTAGTTTACACAAGACACCAAAACACTCCAATGCTAATCATTTATCTTTATTACACTGTTAGTCATGTACTATATAAGATTGGTATATATATATATATATATATACACACACACACACACACACACACATTAGTATAATATTAATATGTTTCATGTATGACTACAATAGTAATAATAATAATAATAATAATGTTATATATATATATATATATATATATATACACACACACACATACATACACACGGCGTTAGTATAGTATATTCTTACATGAAATATAATAATAATAACAATAATAATGATGTATATACATATATACATACATACACATACATATGACATTAGTTTAAATATTACAGTGATTCTTAACTCCAGTCCTGGGGGCCCACTCTCCTGCACATCCTTGTTTTAACTCAGGGCTGACACACAAGATTCCACTGATCAGTTAATCATCAGGCCCTTGATTAGCTCAATTAACTGTGGTAATGAAGAGTTAAAACAAAGATGTGCAGGACACGGTTCTTGGTTTATGCCACCTCTGTTCAGTCTCTGTGCAGCTGTGTACTGGGGGAACAGAGGTGATCTTCAGCTGAGAATAGTGTGCGGTTTGGTATAAAAGTGCTGCCACATGGTTGCACAAAGCTGTACCTGCCACACAGGTACACTGGCAACTTTGTAGCTGCACAGGATGGGAATCCCAAAGCACAGTCTGTGAAAATATACAAATCTGTTACAATACATATGGTAAGCGCTGCAAGTACAATTAAACATTAAAGTGTTCTTTCTATAAACAATAAATTGGTGAACTTTCATTATAAAGGAGAATACATGAGTACACAGAATGTGTGTAAAAGATGTGACAGAACTCAATCTAGTTTCTGTGAATCCCATTACTTTTACAGATTTTACACACTAGTGTGATTCATGGGACGTCACATGAAATACATATTTAAAGTAGCCTTTAGCAGTAGACTATTTGATTCATAGCACTGATATGATTCACAGAAACTTGATTTGACGAACAGGTCCCTGTCTCATGAACCAGCCTGCACTGAACCATGTCCTAATGGTTACCTCTCCTGTACTTGAATCCTTGTTTGAAACTGAGATTGACAATGAAATGTCAATGAAAATTTTAACAGTGACTGACACATAGACACATAACGTTAGCAGTATCACTACACTAGCATTAGCTAGTACACAAACATGTTAAGGGCTAACATTACGCGTTCAGATCTTACCTTCGTAATTGTTGATGTAGCTTGAAACGTATAGTTTGAAGCCCTTCTCCTTTTTAGCTGTAGACGTATGGGATGATGCTTGAATAATGCGACCAACGTCGTTTACCGTAAGTCCTGGTAAATCTTTTTTAAATTTTTTTGCAAATCACCCTGTTTTTTTGTTTTTTTTGAGAGCACAAAGTCATGATTTTATTATTTCAGAAAGCATAGAGTTATTATGAGTTTGTTAAGTCTTTTGATGAAATCTACTCGCCCGCAGGATTCATTTTTTACAGTGTCCAGAGCGATGAAGAGTTTCAGTGGCAAGGCTGACAGTAATGAAGCTTTGCAGTGTGATGGTGTGAAGAGTAGACAGATGTTGGCAGGCCAGCAGGAGTGCTGGAGAAAGGCCGGCAGGTAGATAGAGTCACTGAGGTGAAGCTGATGTATAAGAAAGTCTGAGACTGACAGTGGAGAATAATGATGATAGAGTGAAAGCAATGTTTAGGAGATGCAGTTGAATTGGGAGATATTTCCTTAGGGATAGGATAACAGGCTGTCAGTCAGTCTTGGCTGAGCCTTGAATCCCTCTTTTTTGTTGACTGACAATCTGTTTTAAAACATGTAAACTGCCCTCTTTAAAAGCGCAGTTCTGTTCTTCACTAGCCAGACAAGTCAACTGCACATGTCATATAGAATGAAAGAGCTTTCTGGCCACCCTACTGGTCAGTTGGGCTGAGCTGAACCAGTACAGTGGGGGGAAAACCAGTACTGAGCTGACTCAGTATAGTGTGGGGAAAACCAGTACTGTTGGCTGGGAAGTGTTGAGCAGAGGTCTGAAAGTGCTGCAGGTATGAAGTAAGAACTAGAGTGAGTGTATTGTGAATGTGCTTGGTGACAGCAGACTGACGTAGATGGAAGGGGAGATGAGTGAGGCTGGTGTGTATGGGTACTGTTCACTGCTCCTCCTGTGTGCTGGGAAAACTGCAGCGAAGAATGAAAGGCAAAGTGAAGAGTGTGTGATGGTGACTGAATCCTCCAGGCTGACCCTGAATAACTCTACCTATGGCCGAATCACTGGGAAGTCACAGCAGGCAAGCAGGTGGGCTCTGGAGAGCAAAAGGAAACGGTTTCCAATCATGCTTTTAATTACAGACTGCTCACCTCGCCCAGAAAGCAATCTTGAAGTGTCAGAATGAAAAAAAAAGAAGCTGGAAATGACTATTTAATAAAATATTGGCTAGAAAAAAATAATTCACTCCAGTCAACTTGAGTAGATCTTTTTCTTTTTTAATGTACAGATACATACAGAATATTCATTTTTTAAAATACCCGAAACTGCTTTTCTCGCAAAGCTTTCCTCAGAAACTGTTTATTTATATAATATAGGCCTAATGTGAAAATAATTCTTAATCCACACACAACAGACTGCATAGTTGTTCTGGTACCTGTGAAGACATGGAAGTAGATACAAGGAAACATGTATGAGTGGGAGGCATGGAGACAGTGGACGGTGCGAGATAACACACGAACACACAGACAAGACTCCCAGACTAACACAGCAGCAGCTGATTAAACAGCCCAGCGCTCAGGATGTGGAGCTTACTGATCAGCGGAAAACCTTCTGAGGTACGATTGATCTTAATCTTCGTGTCTCTCTTTGATCCTGGAGATGTTGCATTTGTCATGGCAGACCTGAATTTAAGCTAAGGATCACTGCAGCATAAAGCTAGATCAATTCTTTCCTTGTTTTTTCAGCAGAGTCAACAAAGAGCTGCAGAGAAGCGTGGTCTGATGGCCATGCCATGTCTGTTAGGCCCCGGGCATAAAAGCTTTAATCATCTGTGAAATAGCGGAGAGGATGTGGGCTTCCCTCCTCCTCATCCTCCTCACCTCCAATTTCAATGAGAGCCGAAACTAAAGTTTGAATGAAGGGAAAGGTGCCAGGCCCTCGGGGAGCGAGCAGGTCAGAGGTCATGACCTCATCATGCTCCAGGCCCAGGTGGAGTAATTAGAGGCTGTGTCTCTGCGACAGCTTTATCTGCAGGGCTGTTAAACAGCCCAGAGGTCTGGGTACAGAGCATGACTGACAGCCTGCATTCACATACCGCACCAATGGGGAGAGGATCAGCCAGATTCTCTCTCTCTCTTAGACACACACACACATCCACACACACATACAAACATGCACGCACACACAAATGCATGTGCGTGTACACACACCACACCAAAGAGGAGAGTATCAGCACTCTCTCTCTCTGATACACACACACATGAACGCACACACACTCTCCCTCTATCAGGCACACATGCACAGACATACACAAGCATACACATACACAAACAGAGAGACAGAGAGAAGAGAAAGAGAGAGAACCCACATTAAGCAATGAATTAGACAGGAATCAATGTCTTGTCAATGTCTGTGTGTTCTGAATACTTCAGAAAGACGTTTGGAATGTATCAAAAACTCTCAACAAACCAGGGGACTTTTCTTTCTTTACACTACAGTAATCTTATCAACCTGAACTGAAAGTTTTAAGGGCTTGCTAGATAAGTTCCCATTGTTTTTAACTGGTCAAGTGAGAAAAAAAAAACCCCAAGTCAATGTGAAATCACATGTGAAAATATTTTTTTTCCTTGTCCGTGGGCAAAGCCACTGCAGCTTGGATAAAACGTGCTTTCAGTTCCCAGACGGAGGACATGAGATGTCTGTCTGCCTCGGGCCTCTGTCTTTATTCATCGACGTAGGCTGCTTTCCCTCAGCGCTCTGCCGGGAGACGGCTGGATATGCACACTCACAGACAGACCGGCCGAGGAGAAGACAGCCAGACTGATAGGGCTTGTCACCAGAGATGGATGCTGGGTCCTCCTGTTTCTAAAGAGTCATTCCTCATCAGTCTTCGGTTTCAGACCTCCATCTGCACCTGACGGATGCCTGCTACCACACACATCACTGGATCTTCAGCCCGGTCTGATCAGTTCAGCACATTCAAATGGGCCAGACCAAGCTGTGCCTGTACTTTCAGCTCCACTGACTCACACAGACACGCTGCTTTGGAACTGCAGAACAGTTCAAACGCCAGACATTTCAAACTGAGATTTTTCTCCCTGTCTTGACCACCTGTCCTTCAGCATTGACTGAAATAAAGGTTTATTGATCCAAAATGATAAAAGACATTTATCCATCCACAAAACTGAGAGAGAATGGGTGTGGAGATTTCCACACAGACTCAACACATATGACAGAACACACGTGCACATTCTTTACACATGTCTACATCACTTCCCTATCTCAGGACTGCATGTCGGTCTTTATATGCATGTCCCAGCTGCTCTCCTCTTGTTTTATTCTGATGGTGATTGTGATATAGGGGGACTGTTCTGAGACTGGATGGACAATAATAGATTCTCTAGTTTCTTCTGTGTAAGTTCCCAAATCAAGGACACCCACAGAGAGAGAGAGAGAGAGAGACAGGGAGGGAGAGATTTGATCATACAGAGCTCAGTGAAAATGTTTGGGGATTTTCTCTGATTTACTCAATAATGTACATGGATTACGTTGTAGACTTGGGAGTTTATATAACATTAAGGTAGAAGATGTGCACAGATGACCTTCTCTCCCTCCACCCCTCCCGAACCCGACAGTTCTTGTTAGTTTTATTCTCCTCACTCGCTCCTTAATTCTCTCTACATTCTACAGTATGTCTGTGAGCTCAGGCATGACGACAGTATGTCTGTGAGCTCAGGCATGACGACAGTATGTCTGTGAGCTCAGGCATGACTACAGTATGTCTGTGAGCTCAGTCATGACGACAGTATGTCTGTGAGCTCAGGCATGACGACAGTATGTCTGTGAGCTCAGGCATGACTACAGTATGTCTGTGAGCTCAGTCATGACGACAGTATGTCTGTGAGCTCAGTCATGACGACAGTATGTGAGCTCAGGCATGACTACAGTATGTCTGTGAGCTCAGTCATGACGACAGTATGTCTGTGAGCTCAGGCATGATGACAGTATGTCTGTGAGCTCAGGCATGACTACAGTATGTCCGTGAGCTCAGGCATGACGACAGTATGTCTGTGAGCTCAGGAATGATATGAGAAAGCAGTTTCTCCAGCTGTGAGTAGCAGGGGAAGAGCCAGGAACACCCCCCCCCCCCCCCCCCCCCCCCTCAGGATTAGAGAATGAAACTGGCCGGCTTCCCCTGACAGGACTCTAGAAAATATTCATCAAGTCCGGTGTGGTCTGGAGGTTACGGATTGACTGTGGCATTTTGTTCTTTCTAATGTCTAGCTTCAAACATACAGTGTCAAAGAGAGGGTAAAAGAGTGCCAACCAGAAGACCAATTTAAAGAACTTTATTCACATTGTAAATGAAGCTGAAAAAAATAGATTTATTGCACTAAACATGGCTGCTACTGGCACTCACCTCACGTAACTAATTTAATCTCAGCGAACTGGGAAGCAATTAATTTTCATCAATACAAACATTTTATCCCCCTTGTCCACCAGAGCGACACTGCGGCGGAGGCAGATGAGGAGGAGAGATGAGAGTCAGAAAACAGGTGTAATTGGGCATTGGCTGAAAAAACAAAAGCAAATTGAATCAGTCAACCTCCCTCTGTTCTGGGTTTACCATGCAGACAACTGGCCCATTGTTTTCTGGTGTTAATACTATCAATACTTTGTAAAGCTGAATATGGATGATTTGTGATAAACATGTGAAAGTGTAATGATTATTTGCTAAAACAAATCTCTCTCTCTCTTTGATAAGCACATAAACCTTTTATACTGGCAGTGGCGGGAACCCAGGCTGTTAGAAAAGCTGAGTGGAAAGGATCTGCGTGTTGTGGTGGCTGAAAGTGGCAGTCCACATTTAAAATTGGTTAGGAATCGATGGCTGCAGGGAAAACAGAATCATTAAAGACCATTATCCCTATAAAGAGAGACAATGCATGGCTCTATTTAACGGTGGCTAACAGCTGAATGAGTTTTTACCCATCGATATTTCAATGGCAAACCGCCAGAGATGCTGAGTCAGCGCTCGAACATTAACGCTCCTTTCAGAGGGGGAGCAGGAGAGGCAGAGCAGGAGAGAGGGAGCAGGAGAGGGAGAGCAGGAGAGAGGAAGTACGCCAAGGCCCAGGTGGGAGAACTGCACAAATCTGGGGAAGTTTGTTTCTCTGTAGCGGTAAAGTAAACCCATTCAGCAGTATAATGAAACAGTGGCTATTTCATTCTAATAATGACTCCAGTGCTCCCAGCACCTTTCACCCTCTCTGCGTGTTATCCCCACTGCTCACAGATTCACAGAGATCTACATATCTGGGTTGTAAAATAGAGCATTACAGTTATGCCACATCCGCAGTATGAGTGGTTGTTATGTTAGGAGTGGAGTTTTTGATATTGTGGTCAAACCAGTTGGAGAGGTTATTATGGAGATTATAACAGTTGGGGTGGTTGTTATGGAGGTTATAACAGTTGGAGTGGTTGTTATGGCGATCATGTAATGGTATCTGAAGAAGAGTTTATATGTTTCTATGTTTACTAAAACCGGTTTACTATTCTGTTTGAGTTATAAATACCCTTTACTGATATGAATTATGTCATCACTGTGGCTATAAACAAAGATTGGAAGACATATTTTCTGTTTTCAATGTAAAAAAAAAAGAACATGCTCCTGTCAAAAGCTTTTATTAAAGCATATACTGAAAAATAAATGTTGTAATTTTTTCCCCATCAGTCCAAAACCAAAACCAAAGAAGCAGATGAAGAAGAAGAAGATTAAAGGCAAGACATGATTTGAGCGTTCAAAAAGAGACATCTCGTCATGACTAAAAACTAAAGAAGAGAAAGCAAGAAGAGTACATTGCAGTGGAGTGCACAAACAGCACAGATGTACACAAATATGATGAATCTTCATTAAAGCTGTAGGCAGTGTATAGCCAAAGACCTGCTGCTACAGTTCTCCTTTACAGAGCGTTGGTAGTTCTATTATGCTACCACACAGTCAAACATCATTTTCTCATATACAAACAGGTCAACACAAGTCTCTTCAGAAATACAGTGATCTGTAGCGTAGTTTTCACAAGTTATTTAAGGCATTTGTTGTTGTCCCTGTACATGAGCAGAACAACACGCCTCCATCAGCACCAAGGGGCCTCTGATCACCAAGGACCAATTTACTGCTTTAATTTCTCCGGTTCAAGACAGACCTCATGGTGTATGTGTATCTGCTTTATTTTCTCCTGTTTAAGACAGTCCTCATAGTGCAAGTGCAGATCTCAGGGCAGAGAAAACAGAGGCTGGTGTTAATCGCTGTCTTGTTCTTGCTGATGACACGGGGGTTTTGGCGGGGGTGGGGGGGGGGGGGCGCAGACTGAGAAAGATAAAATGTGATTGATGAGGGACATAGTAATTCACTCCCAGAGTTTCCCCCCAAAAAAACAGCTGAAAAGTTGGAAAATAGAGGAACTAAGATTATTCTCCAGTTCTTTGCATTGCAATATTTCAAATCTTCTGATTTTCAACCAAGGCCTTGTTTGAGGAGAAGCAGAAGATGACCAGCTAGCATGGGTTAAAACATCAGTACGACAGTCTGCTGTCTGGAGCTTCCAGTGGCCTCTGCATATTTTTCAGATCAGGATCATTTTTTCCTCCATGCACAGAAACACAATTACAGCAGTAAACATTCTGTCTGGTGGGTTTTGATTCTCCAGTAACCATGGTTTCCTGATTCTAAACCAGCAAATCAAATATTGGATCACACATGAAGGCAGAATCTGATTTTTTTGGGGGGGGGGGGGGGGGGGAGCATCAGTCAGAGCAGTCTGTTTAGAAAAAAGCGCAATGCCAAATCAACGTTAGAGAAATGTTGGTCCAACCACAGAATGCAGGGGCACATGCCAATCTCCTCTAATGAGGTACAGAGAGAGAGAGAGAAAGAAAATGAAAGTGAGAGAGAGAAAGAGAGAGAGAGAGAGAGAGAGAGAGAGAGAAGGTTAGTCATCCGCAGGCCTGGACTCTTGATGCTAGGGTGTGTGTCCCATGAATGATCCGGATCCACCTTCTCCAAAGTCGTGGGGGTCGCGGGGGTCGTGTCTGGGTTCCGGTAGCCTGGAGCACAGAGAGAGGACACTTATATAAGATTATTTCCCTGGGAAATTCACCGAAGTGACTTTATCATACCCTGCTCGCTCTGTCCTTTCTCTCTGTGTTTATCTGCTAATCTTTAACCGTGGTGGGCAGTGGTAGACTCAATCAGAGAGCCTCAGAGCATGTCAACTAGATTCAGAGAGAACAATCTCAACTAATCACATTGCTCTAATTGGATTTTAGAGGAAGAGAGCAGCTGGGCTCAGTTTTGCACACAGGAACAGACAGCTCTCCCCTCCCACTGTCCCTATCTGCAGCTCTCCCAGTACATCCACACTGACAGCACACTGTCTGTATTTACCTCAACTCTCTCTTCCCTTTCCCCTCTTCTCTTTTCACTCTCTCTCTCTCTCTGTTCTGTCTCCTGATCTTTTTCTGTCCTCTGATTCTTATTCTTTCTTTTGTATTCTATTTCCAGTCTATCTCTAGCTCTCATTCTCATGCTCTCTCTCTCTCTCTCTCTCTCTCTCTCCTCCAGAGCCATAAAGAGTGTTGTTACCTTAACCTCTTAACTTCATAAAGATCTCAGACACAACGATAGGTGTGATGCCGTCTCGGCAGGCTCCGCAGCCATAACTTTGAAACACAGCTTGCATCATATGATGCCACATAAATACTTTGTTGTAGGAAGACAGACCAAATCTCTGTTTTTTGTTGAGCTCACAAGTCCATGAGTGTATTCTTTTGTCATATTGTGGTTCACAGACAGCACGATGCATCTTCACGTGTAAAGAAGGTAAAAATCCATAAGGACTCGTGCTTTTCCTGTCAGAGGGAGTCAGTGATTGGCGGAGTGATACATCTGTGTCTAACACTCACACAGCTTTTATCAGCACTTATGTGTAGTTTGCTTCTCACAGGAGAAAGAAGAAGCAGAATGGACTACATATGCTTCCCTCCAGTGCCCAGTAGACTATTTATACTCAGATAAAACATGCGCATGTTATAACTTATTTATTCTACCCTGAGGAAACAGAAATTGGGGGAAAAAAAGCTTTGGTGGAAGGTATAAGAAAAGTATAAAACTGGAGATGTAGGCCAAAAAAAGGGGGGGGGTGTAATTTCTCTGAGAGGTAGAAAACCTCTTCGTTCCCTTCCCGCAGCCCTCTGTAAAAACCCAGGGCCGTGCAAGAGAGGGAGGGGGGCGGCACACGGGTCAGAAAAGCTGTGTGCTAGTGAGGGTTTTTACTATGCATGATTTATTAATGTACTGTAATGTATTCAATGCATTAATGATGAGGACCAATCATCTCCCCTTCACAGCCCATGTGACCGGGACCTCAGAACAGGCCCACAAGCTGAGTGGACCAGTTAAAGGACCAGAGCCAATGGGAATCGATTGTTACGTTAAGGGACATGATAAATGGCCCCTGTGTGTGTGTGTGTACGTGTGTGTGTCTCTGTGTGTGCGCATGTGTGTGTGCATGTGTGTGTGCATGTGTGTTAATTCACTGAGAGAAGGGGCAGCAAGGGGAGAAAGTGCTAATCTAACTCATCCACAGTCTGGGGGTAGCCCAAGAACGGCTTGTCAGACCTTGGAGAGAGGTCCATCACTCATGTACTAATGGCTGTCCAGTTAAGATCATTCCTGTTCTCTGGTCATGCTGTCTTTCATTCTTTCTCTCTCTCAGCTGGGAGGGAGAGATGCTAGGGGGGTGGGGGTTGGAGTTGGGATTGGGGTCTTGAACAGCCATGTTTTGGCTCAGAACCGAGACTGCCCTGGGTTCTGACGCCAAACTCTGGCACTGGTCTGTGGCTTCCCTTCCATGCTCTCTCTCTCACTCTCTCTCTCTCTCTCTCTCTCTCTTTGTGCCTTTTCTGCCCGGTGACTAATCAGATGGAGGCAAACTCTCAATCCTGTGAGGCAAGAGAACAACCTGATTATGCAGAGAAGACTCATGAACGTGTGCAAGTCTGTTTGCAGAGCACTTGAAGCAAAAAAAAGAAAAAAAAAAAAGAAAAAACCCTGGGGTAAATAAATATTCCAATTTGCATTTCCAAATAGCCACGATGTTGTTTGGACACACTCCATCACATTAAAGTACACATGAGGTATTCCCATAGGGAGCAAGATCCTCTCCCTAATGAGAGACGTTCTCTAATGGTTATTGATAGGGCCCTAAGGAGACCACTCTTACCATGTGCCCATACAATCCACCCTCTCTCTCTCTCTCTCTCTCTTTCTCTCTCTCTCTGTTACTTAATGATGGAAAACTTATAGCTTCTCTAGGATAATTTAACACCACAAACAGCTTTGGGAAATGTGGGGGGTGGGGGTGGGGAGAAAAAGAGAGAGAGAGAGTGAGAGAGAAAGTGTTGAGCGGTGACTCACAGTATGATGGGTAGTTTGATGTATCTGGGTGAGTGCATGACTGGACCTAATTGGCCGTTATTTCTTGGGGCTCTTTCTCTCTCTCTCTTTCTCTCCCTCTCTTCATGTGCAATGCTAATATAATCTCCCCCTTTCATCAGACATGTCTGTTCTAGCCTCGTTTGGAGACACTCATGGCTGTCTCCCAGTAAGCCCACAATACTCCCCTGCTATCGCTGCAGCAAATTTCAGTTCTGTATGGCATGGCAGAAAAAGGAGGAAGTGGAGGGTAAGAGAATGAGGAGAGAATGGAGTGAGTGTTATTCATGAGGAGTGAACAGGTTCACAGGAAAACCATGCAGTATTCAAGCTGGTGTGGAGAGTGGAAAAGTGTTTATTGGATAACCTCACAGAGTTGGAGACAAAGAATAGGCAGAAGACAAGGGACAAAAGTGAGAGAGGGACAGAGAGAGAGAGAGAGAGAGAGAGCGAGAGGGATATCAAGCAGTCAGAAGAGCATGATCTCCCACTGTACGCTCTACTGCACTGTTTGATAGTGGAGAGGTTACAGTCCTGCCCACACTCACTGGCTACTGCTCTAATATTATCCCAATAAAATCTCCCAAGGCTCTCTGTTCGCTCTCTTGTTCTCTCTTTCTCTCTCCCTATCTCTCTCTCTCTCTCCTCCACCTCCTCACCACACACAGCGAGAATTCACACCAGCCCACACGCATTCTAAACTCAGAGACAAAACGGAAAAAAGAAGAGTGACAGATTAATGAAGCAATGCAGACACGTCGACAGAACATGACAAAGCCAAAGTGCTGGGAGAAAGACGAATCGGAGCCACGTTCCAAAGAGACACTCAGCTCCCGCTGACAGAGAGCCGCTAAGTCTGGAAAAACAAAACCTAGAAAGTCAGTTAAGATACAAAAAAAAGGTTTCCAAAATAAAGCAGTAAAGGGAAGAGTGATTGGGAGAGAGAGAGGAGACTTGATGGGGGAGGGAAAAGAGTAGGGCTATTATTTCAGCCTCTGTAGAGAGAAACCATCAAACAATATGCATGAGTCAAGCACGCCTCCCCAGACCCTTCATACGGTCACTTTCACATCCTGCCTGTGTACCCAGAGAGTGTACGCATCAGTGGGCAATGTGTCAGACACCACAGAGCAGAGCAGTGCACAGGAGAAGAGAGCAGAGGAGAGGAGAAGAGAGGAGAGGAGAGGAGAGGAGAGGAGAGGAGAGGAGAGGAGAGGAGAGGAGAGGAGAAATGAGAAGACAGACAAACATAGCTTAGTCACTGTTCATTACATAGCACTGGATGCTCAGCTGACATCACAAGCACTTTATTTCTCCTTTGCTTCTCTGACTCATACCCATGTGAGCAGACAAATAAGTCAGAGGCATTTAGAGGAGTGACATGCTTCACTGATCTCCTCACCTGGCTGTGCTAATCTGGGTAAAACTGGGCCAGGTGGATGGTACTCATCTGTGGATGACTAAGTCTCGTGTGGAGGGCTGGTATCAGGTGCATGGGGTCCTGGTTTTACAGAGAGGAGACTCCACAAAAGCATTTAGCCAAAGGTACAAATCTCTCCCCGCATGGCCTCTTCACACAGATCAGTAAAACGCGTTCAGGTAACAGAACTCTCAAAACTGATGGAGTCAGTCAAACACGAATTCACATAATGATTTTACAATCACAGTTGCTGCCACAGGGGTAATGGAGGAATTCATTTAAGGTCCAAGTTGTTTCTTGTGGCTGGCAGTAATGAATAGCTCATTAATTAGAGTGTGAAATTAAAAATTGAGACCAAACAAAAGAAACAAAGCAATCTCACTCTTCAACGTGCAAGAGACAAGCTCTTCCTAATCCTGCTTACAACGCTGGTAATGCCCCCCAACACCCTGTTTTCATCAAGATGCAAATGCCGATTAACAATTTCTCGCCATTCAGCACTCAGACAGACAGCAGACTGGTGGCTCTTTTCTTTTACTCCCTCCTGAACTCATTAAAGAGCAATTAGCCAGTAATGAATGATAAATGGACATGTTGGGAGTGGATCAGGGGAAGACGGGATTGGAGGAATAGTAAGGACATCACAAGATTGACTGACAGGACATATAATCCATTCAAGCCAGTGGCGTGTTCCGGTTTTATCCACAATTTTGTAAAATGGAGAAGACTGACGCTATTCTTAACTTTTGCAAAAGAAAAAAAACACCAGACAACACTCACTGAAAGACAAAAGCATAAGCCAAATTGACACAGGAGATACGTGGATCTAACAGATAATGAAAAAGAGAGAAAGATCTGGTTAGTAGTCCATTCTTCCTCTCGAGCTGCGAGTGCAGAGGTTTTGTGAGATTATGGTGATATAGTCAAATTACAGATCCAAACCCAGACCAGGCGCTCTGCAAATGCTTCAGCAGTCTTATTTTGGGTTTCAGAAAATGAGTATTTCAATCTCCTCCTACTTGAGCTTGACAGCACTGCTGAGTGGAGCAGATCTCAACAGGACCGTCTGTTTTTTCTCCAACATGCCCTTGAAAAAGATTCAAACTTTCTACACTCTTTTTACATGAGCACAAAGTGTCTTCTCTACATAACTTGTCAGAGACCTGCAGAAACTTCAAGAGGAGGATGATAACAAAGGCAAAAAAAGAAATCGTAGACCTGTCTATGAAACATTTCTTCTTTGATCCTCAATGGATGATGGCGAGAACCATCACTGACCACTACAGACTATTAGAGACATATTTATATTTATGTTAGTGTGTGTGTGTGTGTATACATACATACATACATACATACATATATATATATATATATATATATATATATATATATGATGGTACTTGTGTGTTAATGGCTGGGAGTGTTTTCTGATGTCCAGATTGAGACATGAAGAGTGGCCCAGACGTTGACAGCTGCAGGTTTTGCTGGATAAGAGTTGTTAGCTGACGGTGAAAAGCAGAGTAAGTAAGGACTGACAGAACCAATGCTCTCTCTGACTAATAAACTTTTATGTGCACTAATGCATCTTGTAAAACGTCTGTCATGAAAGCCTGCCAAATCTTGGCGGTAATATAATATTCTTTAATACTGCACTTCATCATAGCGCAGGAGTGATGGCAGAATATGTAGTTTTCCTCTGCTTGGAGAAATGCGACATGCCACACTCCGATCTCCAAGCCAGCAGACACCGGCTTTACGACTGTGAGAGACTAGAGGAAAGAAAGAAAGGCAAAGCTTTCCATTCAAACCTTAAAAGGTAAACAGATAAACAGCAGGAAATCAGTTGGTTAAATGAGCAGAAGAGGGGGAGGACAGGACAGGGAGCAGTGGATGGATGTGTGGGTTGGCGGGGAACGTCGTGTGCATGTTAAGGTGCTCCGTGCTGCAGTAGTCGGGGTAATTAAATACTGTCACTAACGTGTTTGGAGGTTTCACTCGAGGTTGGCTTCTCAGCGTCTGAATACTGATTCCTGGGTAGGAGGGGCCAAGGGCCGTGGCAACGCATAAATCTCTGTGGCAACAGTGTGTCCCTGAAAATGAAGTGTCTGAGGGAGACTTGGCACTGTCGCTTGTTTCCTACAGTTCTGAGATTGGCTCATTGGGTGGACCTTCTGGGTCATGACCTTTGGCACTGTGTCAAGGGGGACAAATATTTTGGCCCCCCAGGTGTGAGTATCCACGTTGACGGCTGAGGCCTGAGCGGCAGGCTGTGATTTGCTGGCCCTGTCTCAGAGCTTACAGGTCAGACAGAGAAAAAGCTTTGATAACCTCCTGATTCATCACTCTTTATTCAGCCACGTGCTATCATCCGTACCATCAGACCCGCCACAACTCACAGCAGGCGTGTGTGTCAGAGAGTGCGTGCGTGTATGTGTGTGTGTGTGTGCGCACATGCTTGCAGGCAACCCATGCCAGGCTGTGTGCTGCATTAATCTCTGTGTGTGTTTTATGTGTGCCAAAATGTGTCTGTGTTCCTCTGCATTTAAATCAGGTTATATATGTCTGAGCCTGCTGCTCCTCCAGAGCTTTGTGAGTTTATGAATGTGTGTGTGTGTGTGTGTGTGTTTAATCTTGGAATGCACAGCTAAATGTGTGTGAAAATGTGTGTGTGTGTCTCTGCATGAGCATATAAATCATGTTGTATGTCTGAGTGTACTGACAGAGAGAGAGAGAGAGAGAGAGAGAGAGAGAGAGAGAGAGAGAGAGATTAGTGTGGTGACCTGCAGGGAGGTGATGAACATCAGTAAAGTTTTATTTACCTAAAGCCCCTCAACCTCTTTTTTCAGTGACCTGTTGCTCCATCTCTTGAAACCATAGCTGAGTTTCATTAAAGGCTTTGCGGAAAGTATCGAGAGAAGTCTTTTCCTCACGCCACAGGCTGACACCATGCTGTCTACACTTAAACCAGCACAGAGCAGGAGAACACACAAATCTAATGAAAGCAGAAAGGAATCCAAGGTTACTCTCGCCTCACCAGAACAAAAAGCTCAACTCATTCTCTAAGGCCTGCCCTGGCGCCAAGGTTGTGATCCATAGGATTGGGGGGCGCAGAAAGGAAGAGAGAGTGAGAGAGAGAGAGAGAGAGAAAGAGAGAAAGAGAGAGAGAGAGAGAGAGAGAGAGAGAGAGAGAGAGAGAGAGAGTGAGAGAGAGAGACAGAAGGCGAGAGCATGGTTTCTGAGAAAATTCAAAGTGACATGCCGGACTTGCTGGGCTCAAAGCACAGTTACCAGGGTTTTTTGTTCTACTGCTAATGCATTGGTGGAGGGGTGGGATCATGGCAGATCCCGCCCCTGTCGACACTACACCACTCACTGGGTCTGTTTGTGTAAGCCACAGCTTACTTTACTGCATTCAGAACTCCCCTCTAGACAAAGATAAAACAAAAAATTCTACTACAAATTATACTGGAAGATTCAAAGAGAAAGCCGTCTAGTCAAACGCTCCACAGTGGGTCATTAAAAAACAGACTGGAAGAGGCATGGCTCTACGTGTGTGGTTTAGTCAAATTTTTAAAGATTTGAATCAGTCTATGTGCATATGGTTTCCATGTCTGGGTTTCATTTCTAATGCTTCACCGAGCTGTTTTTTCTTTTTTAAATTAAATTTCAATTCACAATTTTTCTTTGAATTAATTTTTTTCCTTGTGGAAGAGCAAAGAGACAGACAGAGAGAGAGAGAGAGAGAGAGAGAGAGAGAGAGAGAGAAAGAAGAAGTGTTGTTGACTGGTTGATGGGTCAGACACATAGAGTATAAAACATGAAGCAATGAAACAGAGATGGTTTATAAAATACAGAAGCACAGACAGTGACACAGACAGTGACACAGATAGTGACATAGATGGTGTGTATACAGTGCCTTGTAATATAAATATTGTTGTTGACGACAGTTTGGATAACACATCGAAAAGCTCCATGAAAACACACAGCAGGACTTATAAGGTTATCAACTACAGCACTACACGACATACATTAGTAATATATCTGCCCAGAATACGCAGACAGGAACACTGTCAGAGACAAACCTACTACTGTCTTAGGCAACCTTGGCCTCCTCAAATAATTCTCACACACACATACACACACACACACACACACACACACACACACACACACACAGCCACTCCTCTCCTCTCCTGTGCTCTCCTCTCCTCCCCTCTCCTCTCCTTGCCGACCACACAGTATTTCATTCGACCATCCTCTGTGTGAGAGGAGGATATATGCTAGTACAATATCAATATGTAAAATGGATGTTTGTTACAGTTTCAGCAACACTATCTATGCAAACACACACACACGCTCGCTCACTCTCTCTCTCTCTCTCTCTCACTCTCACACATACAGACACACACACAGACACACACACAGACACACACACACATGCACACACACAGAGTAAGGTATTTTATCATGACCTTCTGGAAGCTGTATCTCTACATTGGCCTCCAGAACAGTGGAAATAATGTATTATTGACAACAACTCAGAGACAGCAACCCACTTGGACAGAAGGCAATGCATCATGGGTTATTCCCAGGAGTGTATGGACCACCGTTATCCCGTCTGTGTCCATGCAGAAAGTGCTTACTGCTCAGAACAGCCATCCACCTGGGATACTGCACCTCACTGCATTAGACGAGTACAGGGGAAAGGTCGCAGTCCAAAAATCAGAAAATGAAAACACCACAGAGAGGCACTGTGGGTAACTGCATCTCAGCTGAGATTACTCCTGTAAACGACTGTCCAATGGGCTGAGAGGAGAAACTACCTTTCAAAAGCTTCTCCCAAATAGAATCCTAGCATATATTAATTTTTTCATATATTTTCACCAGTTTTCTCATGCTGTACCTTTTTTTCGATAACCTTCACTTTCCATCTAAAAGCTCATATCTAACAGTGTGAAAAAAAGAATTTAAAAAGGCACGGCCGTATGAGAGTGCAGTGGTTTCCATGGCAACCTTAAATGAAAACGAGATTGCTATCAAAAGCTTTGTTGTGGCAAGATTACAGTTTTCATATGATATGATGAATATATTGAATCTCAAAGACATAAAAAATCACTTAGATAAGCAGAAAGTGCTGCACTTTCAAATCCACTCAAAACTCACGCTTCCCTTCTCTTTCTCTCTCTCACTCACTCACTCACTCACTCACTCAGTAATTCACTCATTCACTCATTCTGTCACTCTCTCTCAGTCACTCTCTCTCTCTCTCTCTTTCTCACTCACTCATTCTCTTTCACTCTCTCTCTGTCTTTCACTCACTCACTCACTCACTCACTCAATCTCTCTCTCTCTCTCACTCACTCAATCTCTCAATGTTTGTCTAAAATATATTACATGAGTTTGAGTCATCTGAAAACACAGACTATCTTAACATAAGAAAGTAAACAATGGGCAAGTGCCTGTATGTGTTTATTTCTGTGTGTGTATTAGGACAAGCTTCCTGTTTATCAAAGTTTTATTGGCTGTATGTATATATGTATTTACATGTGTGTGTTTGCTGATGTGTGTATGTGCAGGCAGAGTATTTGTGCATGTGTGTGTCTGTGTGTATATCTGTGTGTGTATCTGTGTCTTTTTACAGCATTCAACCAACAGTCCTCTAGTTTACAATCGCAACCCTGTAAATGATTTACATGCGAAACATATCACACACACACTGAAAAACAAAATATCACACAGACACACACTGCAGAAACTAAATATCACATACCCACTCACTCTCCTCACACATACACTGAAACATTTATCATATTACACACACTCTCCTCACACATATACTGAAACTTTCAACATATTACACACACACTCCTCACACATACACTGAAATATTTAACATATCACACACACACTCCTCACACATACACCGAAACATTCAACATATCACACATACACACACCTCGCACATACACTGAAACTTTCAACATATCACATACACACACACACACCTCAGACATACACCGAAACTTTCAACATATCACATATACACACTCCTCACACATACACCAAAACATTCAACATATCACATATACACACACCTCACACATACACCGAAACCTTCAACATATCACACATACACACACACACCTCACACATACACTGAAACATTCATATTAAACACACTCTCCTCACACATACACCAAAACTTTCAACATATCACACATACACACACCTCACACATACACCGAAACTTTCAACATATCACACACACACCTCAGACATACACTGAAACATTTAACGTATCACACACACACACACACCTCACACATACACCGAAACTTTCAACATATCACACATACACACACCTCACACATACACCGAAACTTTCAACATATCACACATACACACACACACACCTCAGACATACACTGAAACTTTCAACATATCACACACACACACACCTCACACATACACCGAAACTTTCAACATATCACACATACACATACCTCACACATACACCGAAACTTTCAACATATCACACATACACACACACACACCTCACACATACACTGAAACATTCATATTAAACACACTCTCCTCACACATACACTGAAACTTTCAACATATCACACATACACACACCTCAGACATACACTGAAACATTCAACATATCACACATACACGCTCCTCACACATGCACTGAAACATTTAACGTATCACACACACACACACACACACACACACACACACACACACACACACACACCTCACACATACACCGAAACTTTCAACATATCACACACACACCTCAGACATACACTGAAACATTTAACATATCACACATACACACTCCTCACACATACACCAAAACTTTCAACATATCACACATACACACACCTCACACATACACTGAAACTTTCAACATATCACACATACACACACCTCACACATACACCGAAACTTTCAACATATCACACATACACACACCTCACACATACACCGAAACTTTCAGCATATCACACACCTCACACATACACCGAAACTTTCAACATATCACACATACACACACCTCACACATACACCGACACTTTCAACATATCACACATACACACACCTCACACATACACCGAAACATTCAACATATCACACATACACACACCTCACACATACACTGAAACATTTAACGGATCACACACACACACACACCTCACACATACACTGAAACATTCAACATATCACACACACACACATACACCTCAGACATACACTGAAACATTCAACATATTACACACACACTACTCACTCATACACCGAAACTTTCAACATATCACACATACACACACCTCACACATACACTGAAACATTTAACATATCACACATACACACCTCACACATACACTGAAAAAACAAAATATCACACACACCACACATATACTACAACAACAACATAACACACACATGCACACATACTGCACACGTGTACTGCGACAAGTGAAACACTCAAATTCCATTCCATCTGTGTTGAATGTGTAACTAGACTGTGTTTTCTGCAGTGAGCATGGGAATTTTCAGCATGCTAGTGGCAGGGAGATTGGCAGTAATTATCAGTAGACTATAGCTCTTATTCTCAGAATGACTGACTTTCAACCCCATCATGTGGAAGTAAGCTTTGGAAAAATATGCCCTCAGGGTCCTAAAGCCTGCCTGTCTATTTCCAGCTACAGATACCTCACACCTGACAGGTGTTTACACATCCCCAAGCCAGATCTCTCTCTCTCTCTCTCTCATCCAGGCAACTCTACCAAAAATAACAACAGCCTTAACTCAGCACAGAAGGAGAAAATACAGAAGCACACGCGTGTGTGTCTATGCACACGCACACACACACAGAGGTATAGACATACACACACCTGCATGCATGAACACACAGATGCACGCACGCAAGCGCAGACACTGACACGGACACAGACACAGACATGCACACACGCACGTATACACACAAAAGACGCGGAGCAGAAATACTGTAGTGGTACACTATTTATGCTGCCACTGTAACTGTTTAGTTAAGTGTCTCTGAATAACTTTCACTCCTTATCTGTCAGCTCTCACAGGTAACACTGTCCCTACATTCTCCACCCTCACATGTAACACTGTCCCTACAGTCCCCACTCTCACAGGTAACACTGTCCCTACAGTCTCCACCCTCACAGGTAACACTGTCCTACAGTTTCCACCCTCACAGGTAACACAGTCCCTACAGTCTCCACCCTCACAGGTAACACTGTCCCTACAGTCTCCACCCTCACAGGTAACACTGTCCCTACACTCTCACAGGTAACACTGTCCTAGAGTCTCCACTCTCACAGGTAACACTGTCCTACAGTTTCCACCCTCACAGGTAACACTGTCCCTACAGTCTCCACCCTCACAGGTAACACTGTCCCTACAGTCTCCACTCTCACAAGTAACACTGTCCCTACAGTCCAAACTCTCACAGGTAACACTGTCCCTACAGTCTCCACCCTGACAGGTAACACTGTCCCTACAGTCTCCACTCTCACAGGTAACACTGCCCCTACAGTCTCCACTCTCACAGGTAACACTGTCCCTACAGTCCTCACTCTCACAGGTAACACTGTCCCTACAGTCTCCACCCTCACAGGTAACACTGTCCTACAGTCTCCACTCTCACAGGTAACACTGTCCCTACAGTCTCCACCCTCACAGGTAACACTGTCCCTACAGTCTCCACTCTCACAGGTAACACTGTCCCTACAGTCTCCACCCTCACAGGTAACACTGTCCCTACAGTCTCCACCCTCACAGGTAACACTGTCCTACAGTCTCCACTCTCACAGGTAACACTGTCCCTACAGTCTCCACTCTCACAGGTAACACTGTCCCTACAGTCTCCACCCTCACAGGTAACACTGTCCCTACAGTCTCCACTCTCACAGGTAACACTGTCCCTACAGTCTCCACTCTCACAGGTAACACTGTCCCTACAGTCTCCACTCTCACAGGTAACACTGTCCCTACAGTCTCCACCCTCACAGGTAACACTGTCCTACTGTCTCCACTCTCACAGGTAACACTGTCCCTACAGTCTCCACTCTCACAGGTAACACTGTCCCTACAGTCCTCACTCTCACAGGTAACACTGTTCCTACAGTCTCCACCCTCACAGGTAACACTGTCCCTACAGTCTCCACTCTCACAGGTAACACTGTCCTAGAGTCTCCACTCTCACAGGTAACACTGTCCCTACAGTCTCCACTCTCACAGGTAACACTGTCCCTACAGTCTCCACCCTCACAGGTAACACTGTCCTACAGTCTCCACTCTCACAGGTAACACTGTCCTACAGTCTCCACTCTCACAGGTAACACTGTCCCTACAGTCTCCACTCTCACAGGTAACACTGTCCCTACAGTCTCCACCCTCACAGGTAACACTGCCCCTACAGTCTCCACTCTCACAGGTAACACTGTCCTACAGTCTCCACTCTCACAGGTAACACTGTCCCTACAGTCCAAACTCTCACAGGTAACACTGTCCCTACAGTCCTCACTCTCACAGGTAACACTGTCCCTACAGTCTCCACCCTCACAGGTAACACTGTCCCTACAGTCCTTACTCTCACAAGTAACACTGTCCCTACAGTCTCCACTCTCACAGGTAACACTGTCCCTACAGTCTCCACTCTCACAGGTAACACTGTCCCTACAGTCTCCACCCTCACAGGTAACACTGCCCCTACAGTCTCCACTCTCACAGGTAACACTGTCCCTACAGTCTCCACCCTCACAGGTAACACTGTCCTACAGTCTCCACCCTCACAGGTAGCACTGTCCTACAGTCTCCACCCTCACAGGTAACACTGTCCCTACAGTCTCCACCCTCACAGGTAACACTGTCCCTACAGTCTCCACTCTCACAGGTAACACTGTCCCTACAGTCTCCACTCTCACAGGTAACACTGTCCCTACAGTCCCCACTCTCACAGGTAACACTGTCCTACAGTCTCCACCCTCACAGGTAACACTGTCCCTACAGTCTCCACTCTCACAGGTAACACTGTCCCTACAGTCCCCACCCTCACAGGTAACACTGTCCCTACAGTCTCCACTCTCACAGGTAACACTGCCCCTACAGTCTCCACTCTCACAGGTAACACTGCCCCTACAGTCTCCACTCTCACAGGTAACACTGTCCCTACAGTCTCCACCCTCACAGGTAACACTGTCCCTACAGTCTCCACCCTCACAGGTAACACTGTCCCTACAGTCTCCACCCTCACAGGTAACACTGTCCCTACAGTCTCCACCCTCACAGGTAACACTGTCCCTACAGTCCCCACTCTCACAGGTAACACTGTCCTACAGTCTCCACCCTCACAGGTAACACTGTCCCTACAGTCTCCACTCTCACAGGTAACACTGTCCCTACAGTCCCCACCCTCACAGGTAACACTGTCCCTACAGTCTCCACTCTCACAGGTAACACTGCCCCTACAGTCTCCACTCTCACAGGTAACACTGTCCCTACAGTCTCCACTCTCACAGGTAACTCTGTCCTACAGTCTCCTCTCTCACAGGTAACACTGTCCCTACAGTCTCCACTCTCACAGGTAACACTGTCCCTACAGTCTCCACCCTCACAGGTAACACTGTCCCTACAGTCTCCACTCTCACAGGTAACACTGTCCCTACAGTCTCCACTCTCACAGGTAACACTGTCCTACAGTCTCCACCCTCACAGGTAACACTGTCCCTACAGTCTCCACCCTCACAGGTAACACTGTCCCTACAGTCTCCACTCTCACAGGTAACACTGTCCCTACAGTCCTCACTCTCACAGGTAACACTGTCCCTACAGTCTCCACTCTCACAGGTAACACTGTCCTAGAGTCTCCACCCTCACAGGTAACACTGTCCTACAGTCTCCACTCTCACAGGTAACACTGTCCCTACAGTCCTCACTCTCACAGGTAACACTGCCCCTACAGTCTCCACTCTCACAGGTAACACTGTCCCTACAGTCTCCACTCTCACAGGTAACACTGTCCCTACAGTCTCCACCCTCACAGGTAACACTGTCCCTACAGTCTCCACTCTCACAGGTAACACTGTCCTAGAGTCTCCACCCTCACAGGTAACACTGTCCCTACAGTCTCCACTCTCACAGGTAACACTGTCCCTACAGTCTCCACTCTCACAGGTAACACTGTCCCTACAGTCTCCACCCTCACAGGTAACACTGTCCCTACAGTCTCCACTCTCACAGGTAACACTGTCCCTACAGTCTCCACCCTCACAGGTAACACTGTCCCTACAGTCTCCACCCTCACAGGTAACACTGTCCTAGAGTCTCCACTCTCACAGGTAACACTGTCCCTACAGTCTCCACTCTCACAGGTAACACTGTCCCTACAGTCTCCACTCTCACAGGTAACACTGTCCCTACAGTCTCCACTCTCACAGGTAACACTGTCCTACAGTCTCCACTCTCACAGGTAACACTGTCCCTACAGTCTCCACCCTCACAGGTAACACTGTCCCTACAGTCTCCACCCTCACAGGTAACACTGTCCCTACAGTCTCCACCCTCACAGGTAACACTGTCCTAGAGTCTCCACCCTCACAGGTAACACTGTCCTAGAGTCTCCACCCTCACAGGTAACACTGTCCCTACAGTCTCCACTCTCACAGGTAACACTGTCCCTACAGTCTCCACTCTCACAGGTAACGCTGTCCTACAGTCTCCACTCTCACAGGTAACACTGTCCCTACAGTCTCCACTCTCACAGGTAGCACTGTTCCTACAGTTTCTGCCTGACACACAGAACTGCAGGGCAAAAACAATCTGTCTCTGATATGAGATACACAGACAGACCATGGAGGAGAGATAGAGGGGGGGAGGGGGGTAGCAGCTCAGAGTGTGGAGATCTCCTATGGTAATTAGAAATACCTGTCTCCCTGAGTATGTTATCATATTGTTGCGATTACACAGGTTGATTTATATGCTTCACCCATCTCCAGTGCCAGAAAGACTCTGTACACTTCACACACCCTCAGATCCTCTCTCTCTCACACACACACACGCACGCATGCACACAGAGAGAAGGAGGAACAGATAACTGTTTACCATAACCATTTCTCATAGACCAGTACACACACACACACACACACACACACACACACACACATACACGCACACACAGATGACTTTCCCCATTTCTCACAGACAAGTTCCCTCAAATGCATGCAAGCACATCTGCTCATACACACACACACACACACACACACACACACACACACACACACACACAGACACAGACACACACACACACACACTAAGGAACAGATAACTTTCCACCTTTCCAAAAGCAGCAATACAACGACTTTCGTAGACAAAGAAAAAGAAAAGTGAGAGAAAGAAAAATGAAAGAATAAATGAGTGAATGAATGAATATTAGACTAAAAAGTATTGTTTCTTCCAGAACATGAGCTGACAGACTCACATGCTAATGTCCAAACACAGATAACTGTTTAACACCATATGATCAAGGCAGTAGGACATGCTTAAACATGTGCTTCACCTGTTTGTCTTTGTCTTGTTTGTTTGTTTGTTTCCTTGTTTTTATATGAAGCCACAAATCTGTGCGGTTAGCAAAATGTCCTCAGACTACCTATTGGTACCCAGATGGTGAGAGAGCTAATATGGAGGCCACATGCAATGTCTTTTTCTTCTTGTATTTTTGTTGTTTTAAGTTAGTTTGTTTAAAGTCTGTCCAGACAGATTTTAGATGAAGTTTAACTGGCAGAAGTGCCAAGCAGTCAGCTGTATAAAACTACAGTGGAAAGCAGATAAAGCCTACACTGACAAACACTCAACTCAAGGCTGAGCAAACTTGGCTGGTACATGCAACTGGTGTAACAAAAAAATATATAAATGCATATTATATATAACGTAGTATGTCGAATATTTTAGGCCAGGTTAAAATGGAAAGGATAATAAAAATGGGTCAAAGTGGGAGAAAGAGGGAGAAAGAGAGAGAGAGAGAGAGAGAGAGAGAGAGAGAGAGAAAACTTGTTGGGGGGGTATTACATTTTTCCAAGAGTCATCAATAGAACTTGAAAAATTGGACAAATTAGCCTCTATTAAAGTTAGTCAAATTATCCAGTGCTAATATTTTGAAGGGGAGTAGTGCTATTAATAGAATGGGGTTTTCAGCGGGTTGTTGTTGTGAGACAAGAGAGGAAGATTCGTCTTGACGAATGCAAAAATCAAGAATATTGAAATAACAGTACGGTCTAACTAATGTCTGTGTATAATACAGTTGATATGTGACCAGAGTTAATGGTGAGACACATCATGCTAATGGCGTGAAAAGATACAGCTCTGGCTGTGTTCAGTGAAACACTTGTGAGAGATTTATACTGCTGAAGAGCTGGACGGTCAAGGTGATGCAGAACACAAAAACAGAGGGAAGAGATGCCGTATTACTGACAACGGAAAATTAAGTTGGGTTAGCACATTCCAGATAAAATCTATATCCTTAAAGACAGGATTGTAGCCATCAAATGCTGTAGACTACTGTCTGAAGATGTTTAAGAGTGACCTGTTTGAGGTTTGAGCTGTCAGAAAGAGCCAATTACCTTATCAGGTCACATTCCAGTAACTTTGTCCATAACTCCAGTAATGCCCAGTAACATTATGGATGTTCTGTAATGTTCTCCTTCATGACGGCATGATTAAAATTAGGATTATATTCAAGCAATTCTTCAAGACTTTAAAGTAAGTGACGGAGAGGCTGTTGTGGGAGGGGCCATATAGTAAGAGATTGGGACTCGCCCTTTTATTCTTAAAAAATTAGTTAAAGAAAAACAGGATTAAACATTTACAAACAGAGTTATAGACGAGGGAAAAAGTACGTTCTGATTCAGGGGCGTAATGAGCCCCAATGCAGGATGGTCAAGGTGGGCCCCACAGCCCATCTCACTTTACCAGAACGTGTGGTGATGTAATGTCAGTAGTGAACGGGAAATGTACTTTGAAGCACACAGCCTCAAAATTACCGGCAACAGCTAAATGCAATGCACAGCTGATGCCACAATTATATCATTAGGCCACTAGTAATAGGCAACAGACTACTGAACATTACAGGAAAGGACAGAAAATAGCAAGACCTATCCATGGCCCTCATATATATTATCAATGGAAGATGGAATGCATTAGCATTTCCCAAGTTAAATCAAGATGGTGATTGGCTATGTCAAAATCTGATGTCAGTGCACCACAACAGATTAAAAACTATTTTTGGAGGCTTTGCTTTTTGTTTCTCAGCTGGTTCTTTTAAGGTTCATTTTTGAAACCTGCTTTTATGTTTGTACTTGTACTCCATAGCTTCTTGACTCGCTGTTTCACTGTGTGGAAACTGAGCTAGCTCAAGTTCAATGCACTGTTTTTGCCATGCAGTAAGCATGTTCATCATTACCATGACCCAGAATTCTGAGTGCCCACTTTTTTGAACATCAAATTAAACTCATTAATCCTCATGAAGACTTCATTTAGAACTATAATATATAGCCATGAGTTCATACAAATATATAAGTATGTATAACTGTTGTATCCTGTTGTGTTATTTATTCTGTCAACGACGTTAAGAATGACACACCATCAAACAGATGACTCTGCGCGATATATACTTAAAGGGCCTGATTATACTGACAAGTAGCTCACGCTCACGGGCTCCAGTGCAGCTGCATTACCTGCTTACTGTTAGCTACGCTGCTGGTCTGATAAATGCAGACACTATCAATTTGTGTTAAAACAAAGAAATATGAATGAGTTCATTAAAGGAGTGTGTTGTGTGTGTGTGTGTATGTGTATTATTTTCTAAAACATATTTACACTGAGTTCAGAGTGAAATTTAAACTTAAATTTGATCCAAATAAATGAAAAATTTAAGCGTTATAATTCCAAAAGGCTTAGATTTGCATCCAGAGATATCGTCAGGTTTCTTGTAAATCATTTAGATGAGATATTAAATTCTGGACATTAAATCTCATAATAATTCTGAAACAATAACATTTCACATATTTCTCTCTTTCTATTTCTGTACCTCAAACTTTAACGTATCCATGGCAACAGATGTTTAAAGTGTATGGAACAAATTTAGCTCAGACTCAAAACAGTAGGTACTTAACTCAAAATTAAGAAGTTATTGGAAGAAAGGTTCTGACAGTGAAATTAAAAACAGGCGTTTATTGGGAGATCGTTTTTCAGTGCGCTAATTTTGGCGGGTAAAATTAAATCCCTATGAAAAAATGAACATCATTTGAATTTTAGTCAGCGGTACAGTAAAACCTTGGTAAAGACGATGCAAATGAATAGAATCCAGATTTTAAACTTAATAAACTAAATAGTACTTTTTGAAAAATCTCAATAAGATATTATCACATTTCCAGTGGGAACAGGACAAGACAGCTTTTGAAAAGAAAATGGCAATGAATATGAAATGCCATCTTATTCATCTAATTCAGTAACTAAGATTAAAATGATGCCAGAGGACTACCCCCTGTCACAGCATATAACAAAGCAAAAAACAAAAGCAAAGCAAAATTCAATTATAGCCGCACACAAGGTCTTTCAGACTAATCCAGAACAGAACAGGATGTTCATAGACTAAACCTGTAACTGCTGTAGAAAATGTACGCACGTTTCTAAATACAATACATAGACATGAAGGTGAATCAGTTTATAACAGACATAGTTAAACTTTCATCCATCAGTAAAAACATCTAATGGATATTTTACTATGCAGTCAACTGGAGGAGTAACAGAGGAGAGACCAGAACATGAAGTATGCCTGTGAGAAATGAGGACGATCTGTTTTGTTTTGGACAGACTGGTTAAGAGTCATATCTGACTACTCACTTCCAGTTAGCTTGTGTATTGCATGAACAGCCCATGAAAACACAACTATGTTTCATGTTTCTCAAGGTCAGATAAAAGATAATGTACTCCTATTAGACGAAGCCAAGATATGTTCAACACCCTCAATAGCTCCAACACCACGGGTCTCCTCTCATCAGATCGCCCTTACTGAAAACCTAGTACACTCTCTGACTCACACACTCTGGCTCGCACAGATTGATGAGGGAGACAATTATTATCATTTGTGACTTAATTACAGATAGAAAAAAGAAATCTAAATCCAAACTCTATCGATTAGCGTGTAATCCCCCCACCCCTTCTTCACACCTGCTCTGACTGTTTGATATACAACTCAGAAAATCAGATGAATAATTGTATTGGCTTATGTATATTTCTCAGCATTCATTATCCGCTGTCCTCCTTAACTGCCACTGCTCAGCCAACAATTCATCCCTCTCTCTCTTTATTCCTCCCTCCTGTTGGCGCAGTACACACACACACACACACACACACACACACACATTCGCACACGCACACACTCTCGAACACGTATGTTTACACACACACACACACACACACACACACACACACACACAGTGTTGACTCTTTAGCAGGTTCTGAAGAGGGCAGTAATTGGAAGATTAGATCTGCCTGATAAGTATGACGACATGGTTTGGTTTTTGTTTTGTTTCAGCTGTGTTACAGACCAGTGTCTGAGACAGAGAGGAGCATGCTGGGAATCAGGCCTCAATGGCAACAGAAGCCATACACTGATCTCAGTGAACAGATTAGTGTTTTTGCTCAGTAATCACTTTCCTGTTGAGATACCACTCCATTCCTCATCTCTATCTCTCTCCCTCTCTCTCTCCTTACTGCTCATCCCACATCTGTCTATCTGGCTGGGCTCTCAGTTATGATTCTATTACAGTTTATATGTGCAGTTATCTGATGCTCTACACCAGAGAGAGACTGGAGAACAGTCTTCTGCCTCTTTTATTTACAGGGACAGAGTGGTACTGCATACAGACAACACAACCCCCCAACCCCCAAGGTCCGGGTAACCAAGGTAACCAGGGTAAGGGCAACCCACTGAGGATCTGAACCTATCACCTTCTGTTACAAGAGAGTCAGATATCACACTCATGATATCTGGTCTTCTCCTACAAAGCTGTTTGCAAATCTTCACATTATGTAGTGGAAGATGTAAACTGAGTGAACTGTGGATGTATGTGCTGTGTTGGTGTGCCTTTTTAGCTGTTGTGCTCTTGACTACAGTGATGTCATTTGGTAGCATGCAGATGGTTTTACAAGCTGGGACAGTCCACACACAGAGAGGGCAGAGAAAGGACACTGACCAAACACACACACGTACGCATGCACGCACGCACACACACACACACACACACACACATGTATGCACGCACACACGCACATGCACACACACACACACACGCACGCACGCACGCACACACACACCTGCAAGCACACACACACGCACATACAGGTTTTGATTTCCCTTTGCTTCTGACTGTATTTATCCCTAGTGGCTTCGACAAGGAGTTTTAAAAATCATGCCAGTGAAGCTTATTGAATTGAAGAGAGAGAGAGAGAGAGAGAGAGAGAGAGAATAACAAAAAGAATGGAAGATATACCAAGGGTATGTACAGGTGTGTACAGGGGGAATGGCATTGAAGTTTCCTCCACAGAATCAACCTTCTCCATTATAAATACACACACACACGCGCACACCAGAGCAATTGTGTAAGACTGAAAATAGCTTATTGCCTCACAAAACAAGCCTATAAAGCAGTCGTGCGTGACATTCAGTAATAAATTGTCTGATTTCCCTCAGAGTGATTTTACCCTTAAACACCTTCATGCTGTTAGGGAGAGATCACAGACAGAGTGTTAGACACCCCCACACGCAGTCTATAACACTAACATATATTTAGAGAGAGAGAGAGAGAGAGAGTATATATAGTATATGCACTCTCTATATATACTCACATACATTTAAACACACACACACACACTCACAAACACTCACATACACACAGTACTCTCATACTCTCATACAGTGGTGAACAGCCTGCTCTGTAAATATTTGGCTTGATAATGCAGGTGGTCTCCTGCCCACGCTGTGACTCTGCTACACATAGAGATCAGAGTCGCTAATCATCACCCTTTACTGCAAACGTGACCAGAGTAAAATCAGCTCTGTGTCTGTGTGTGTGTGTGTGTGTGTGTGTATCTGTTTGATACGGAGAGGAAAGATATGGATAAAAGAGACTATTTTTTACACACTGAACTAGGCTAGTTTTATTAGCGTGCATAAGCACTAAGTATGAGAGACAAGTGAAGAAGTCTGTCTTACCGTGGCCTGACATCTGGCTCGAGCTGAAAGAGAAGAGACACACACACACACACACACACACACAGTTTCAGTATGGTGTGACATAACAAGCAGCAGTGAAGGTGCTGACAGTAACAGTAAAATAAAATAAAATAAAAAACACAAACCATACATAATGTGCATAAACACACAGACAGTGCTAATGAGCCAGAGCAGAGCTTTGTATTCACAATATAAAAGCTTAGGAATGAGGCAGGTACATTCAAGAGACTGCCAAACAACAATTCACGCTACAGCAGATTTATGAGGGCAATTCCCTGTGCGAGTGTGTGTGTGTGTGTATGTTTGTGTGTGTGTGCATACATGCACTCTTGTGTGTGTGTGTGTGTGGGTGTGTGTGTGTGTGGGTGTGTGTGCGCGCGTGTGTGAGTGCGTGCGTGTGTGAGTGTCTGTTTGAGTGTGTGTGTGCGCGCGTGCGTGTGAGTGTCTGTGTGTGTGTGTGTGTGTGTGACTGAGGGGGAGAGAGAGAGAGAGAGAGAGAGAGAATGAGAAAGTAAGAGAAAGAGAGAGAGAGAACTGTCTGGAGCTGTAATTAGCAGAGAGAGTGCTGGAGTGAGAGTTAGATAAGACTACAGAGAGGCCAGTTGGCCAATTTCATTAAAAAGTTAAAAAAGAGGGAAGAGAAGAGCACTTTAAAATTAGATTCAGATTATGAGAAATAGTGTGGGATAATTGCACTGAAATTGACAGTAAAAGGTAACATGAGGTAAGTTTTTTTACTTTATATTATGGGAGGACAGATTCCTTTATAAACAGACTTAATGGCTCTTTCATTCCTTTGTAGTTTACTACTTCACAGTTTACAGTTAAAATTTTAGCCCTGGTGTGGCTTCCCTTGGCTTTCTCATCTCTTTTCTTTTCTCTTCCTTTTCTTTCTCATTTTAAATAAATCATTCAGCCATCTATTGACTGACCAATGAGTGACTAGACTATTGAATGACTGACCAATCAGTGACTGTCTAATGACTGACCAGTGGGGGACTGGGCTGTTTACTGACTGACCAATGAGAAACTTGAGCTGCACCCTGCTTGGATACTTTGTATACTCACACATGTCTGTATTACAGCCATAGACATTGACAGGAGGGAATCTCTGAGTGTAATGGAGTATGTGAGAAGGTGTGAAAGATGGTGTGTGTGTATGTATGCGTGAGTGAGAGGGAGTGTGTACATATATTTCCCTTCTCTAATCTTTGCTGGGTGATTGGAGATAGCAGAGATGTGGCAGTAAACTCAGATGGCGCTGTGCTGTATTGCACTAACCACCGGCATTCTGTATTGATTTAATGACAGATCTACAGATTACAGAGCCAAATAAGGAGCCCACGCATTTTAGTTATAAATGCACGTGGCCAGACTTAGAGCTGCCCAGTGATTCGTTATGTTTTCCTGAGGGTCTCCCTTCACGACTAAAGATTACATTACTCAGTCACTCTGGTTTTATTCATCTTGGCTGGATATCAGATTGCTATTAGAGATACAGCTTTAATTTGATTTGAATACACAGAGGGTCAAATGGTGTTTGTAAGCTCAGTCATAGTGGGTGGCATGGATATTTAATATCACATTTATGGAGTGGATTTCTGTGGTTTTGGGTCTGACTGATGTAATATGTGTCTGGTTAGTTGTAATTAATATCACAAACACTAGCTGATTTGCATGTCACTGCATAGTTGTGTGTTCAGTAGTCAGTATTGTCCCACGCTCTCTCTCTCTCTCTCTCTCTCCGTCTCTCTCTCTCTCTCTCTGTTTCTCTCTTACTAGTCTGTGTCTCTGTCTCTCTCCGTCTCTCTCTCTCTCTCTGTAGACCTGTCAAACAGAGTGACTGAGAGGGCATTAAAGGCTTAAATGCCATTTTACTGACGACATGCTGGGACATTTTCCCTCTCAAACCCACCTTATGAAGCCTGGGATTGGCAGACAGATTGTGTGTCTGAGAGAGTGAGCAAGTTAGTGTGCGTACGTGCATCTGGAGAGTCAGTGAGAGTGTGTGTGTGTGCATGCTTGTGTGGTGTTAGGAGCTTAAGAGCATAGTGTGTGTGTGTGTGTGTGTCTGTTTGTATGACCTTGATACAGGAAATGTTTACAGGTCCAGGTTTGAGAGCGGAGGCTGTTTCTAAGCGACCTAGTTCTGCCCTTCATTTAAGCCCTGGTGGATCTGCTGAAACTGCCCACAGCAGGATCAGAACCAAACCCTCTTGCCTCTCAGAACCGTCAACACTTTCTCATTTTTATTTTTGGTTGTTTCTAACTTGAGAATATCAGAGAGGAGGAGAGTTGCTCTAGCATTAATAATACAAGCCTTTGCCAAAAAACATCTGCGTGTAACATCACTGAACATTTAATCAAATTTAATTTTAAGATCTGAAATGTAAATGTAAAAGCCCAAGTTTTCGGTACATCGATTAAAAATCCACTCCACTGCAATTTAAGGCTTTTCTGGTGAATATGTGTCCTGTAGTATGAGATCTACTGATTTAAAAAAAAAGAAAGAAAAAAACATCTCATATTTAAAACATGATGTGAATATGGAAGCAAGATTTTTCAGTACTGAAAGTATAATGCTTTATAAACCAGTAGAAATGAAGAAGAGACCCGATGGTGATGATGTATGTTTGCATTCTGATTTGTTCTATACAGTTTTGTCAGTGTTGATGTGTGAATGCTCTAGTAATGGCTCTCTGTAGCTTACATATATATATATATATATATATACACACACACACACACACACACACACACACATCTGAGGTACAATTTTTTTTCAACAATTTATAGTTGTAAAACTCTCATTGTTTATTCAATTTTTGTGCATTGCTAAGTTAGACCTCTTACTGTTACCTCCATTTTGTTGCTAAGCCAAATAACTGTCTGTTAGCTCCAACTGCTGCAAAGTTACACGGCCTGGAAGCTTGTTCTCCAACAATATTTCACAACAATGACATTGTTGGACGATGTGAATTCTTTGTCCTTCAGGAGACATGAATACAATATCAACCACAGGTCGTTTGCGAAGAGTTAATTGTTTAAACAAGAACAGCTGATACCCTGACAATGAACTTTGCAGTTCCAGGAAATTTTGTTAGACATCATGTAGCCTTTTTTTATAAGTAACTCAAAGTCAAGGCTGACACCTGTTTCAGTGCAGCAGTCGATAAAACATTCGCACGTCTGTTTTGTTTGGAGCATTGTACTTTTCCACTGTGAATCTATTCTATATCATTTTTGGCAATGCACATTTGGCGATCCTCCAAACTATTACTTAAACCACTGATCCATTGTCATGCGCCTGACTAAACTGATGTGATGAACTATTCAGTTGACAGTTATTCCCAAAAAGATTCAGGTGTTTCTGACTCAGTTATTTACTTATAATCATCCCACCAAATGCATCAGAACTGATATTAAAAGTTTCCGTCGCAGCTGAAACACACACTGGACAGCCTAAGTAACGATAAGTTTGTGTGAATCAATTTGGGACTGTTAAAAGTCTTCAGGGTTGCTGTGTGTGTGTGAGTGTGTGTGTGTGTGTGTGTGTGTGAGTAAGCGTGTGTGTGAGTGTAAGTGTGTATGTGAGTGTGTGTGTGCATGTGCGTGTGCGTGTGTGCATGCGTGTGTGTGTGTGTGTGTATGTATGAGAAGTGAGAAGTTTGCTCACCTCAGGTCGGGGGGCAGGATCTGGTGGGGTGGGGACTGGAGGTCCAAAGCTGGCTGCCGCGGCAACTCCCTCCCTCTCAACTCGATCCAGTTCACCCAGCTGCCGTGTGATGGAAGCCATCTCCTCCTGCAGCCGCTCCGTATGCACAGTGATCTCCGCTATGCTCTCAGCAGCCTGAGCAGTCAGGAAGGCCTCCTTCAGGTCCACCAGGTGCAATGTCCGACGCTCCTCCAGACGGACCAGCCTGTGTAATTCACTAAACTGCTGGTTCACATATACCTCCAGTTCCTCCTTACTCATCTGAGAGAGAGAGTGAGAGAGAGAGAGATAGTGAAGTTAATGGGTGACGCAGGGGACAGAGCCTTCAGATCAGTTTAATCAGTGTGAACTCTCTGAGAGGCAGACCAGACAGGCTGTTTCAGACATACAATAATGCCTCTAAATCTGTTGGTGTTTCCTGGGAATCGAACCACTTACGGAATCCCTCCTCCAGGAGCTCTTGTGCCACAACTCATTTATGTATGGCAAATCTCAATGAGCGTCTAACACGCACGCTGTGCATTCATCTGTGTGCACACACATGCATACAAATACACTCTCACACACACACACACACACACACACACACACACACACACACACACACACTCTCTCTCTTTCACCAGTCACCCACCCCTGTAGCACTCAGCCTAAACGCACTGATGGAGACCAACGCTCATTGCAACGAAAGGATGAGAAGAAAAAAAACCAAAGCGAATCAGTTGTGATTCCGAGTTCTGAAATCAGCTTCCAGTTATTTGGAGCGTGAGCCATTTCGGCCCTGTGCTCTCTCTTGCCGTGACTCTTTTTGCTCTCATCTCTGCGCCTGCCTACAGGCTAGCCCTGACCTGGTCAGGTTCAGGTCACATTCTCAATACAGCTTAAGACAATCAGTGACACACAGCCTGAGATAGACCTGAATGAACCACACTGCACCTCTGGACCCCATAGTTCCACTACCTGACGCAGGCCAGTTCTCAGTGACGCACATCACACAGTCTTACACAGTGATATCCGCAAACACACCACTCCTGACTGATGAGAAAGAGCTATATCCACCAGTTACACTGAACTTCTCTACAGCCACAGGTGCCTGGTGGAGGTCAGCGAGGAAGCAGCAAAAGGTCAAATCTGCCCCACATTTGGAAACAAGGCCAGTCAAAGGTTAGGAGTGCTGGACTCCTGGGTTTATGTAGAGAAACAGGGGATGAAGGGAGTGAAGGGTTGAGTTGGTGGGCAAAGTTGAAGCAGCAAGTGGACAAGGACAAAAAGAGGAATTTAATGATGTGGTCTACAGCAAGCTATTTAGAGCCAGTGGTCACCTTCACCAGTATCCTCATGACAGCACTAGAACATTCTGAAAGAAATAAGAGAAAGAGCGAGAGAAAGAGTGGATGTCTAGCATCCTCAGAATAGTTCAGATGATTAAATAACTGAGTCAGAGAGGACATTGAAGAGGTGATGCTGCCCATTAACGGGAAAAGGAATGCCAACTATGAGACAGAACTGCAAACTCCAAATTGGATTAAGAGATAAAAATTCAGCGCCCTATTTGTGGACACTTGACGTGTCGGGCAGCATGGAGAAGATGTCTGGCAGCTACAATAGCCTTTTCCCGACAGCTTCGCTGAGGAATCTATTTAAGGACGGGGCCGCAGATCACTGTCAATTGGGGAAAAAGCATTAGAAACATATTAAGGCCAAATGGTTTTGAACTGTCTGTTACCCACACCAGAGTAATGGCCCTCTTCCAAATGAACAGCCCCCCCCCCCCCCCGTCTTCCTTTTGAATCACAAGGCCATACCTCTTTTACCACTGGCGTCTGAGCAGCCGTAATCAGGCTCTTTCATTTACCTCAACAGAGTAAGGACAGGTTTTTAATTCCCCTCCTTCTTTAACCCAGCAATAAATGAGAAAGAAAAAAGAGAGAAAGTTTATAATGACTTGGGCTGCATCTAAAGTCTCTGACTATCTGAAAGGCAATACCATCTACGGAAGCTTCTAGATAATGATATGACAGGTAATTAAATTAAAGCTCTATGAAAGCGTGAGAGAGAGAGAGAGAGAGAGAGAGAGAGAGAGAGAGAGAGAAAGAAAGAGAGAAAATTATATTAAGCAGAAATAGAGAATATGTACTGATGGAGGTCTTTGTTGCTGCCAGAGGCAGAAGTCTGTGTGCTCTGAACTGAAAATACAATCAGAGGAGATAGTCAATAAAATATACACCAAGACACTACGCTTGCTATGTGCTTTCATTGTCACTGTTTTCAGCTTTCAGAAAGTAAACAAAACATCCCTCAGAGGGAGAGTACCAGGGCTTAGCGAACAGGGTGTCCAAGCAACGATAAAGAAAGAAAAGTACATATATTTCCAGCTGATCATTTTAATGACACTACTCTACACGCCCTCCAGGATATGTAAATATGAGTTTACAGACGTGGATATTAAAATCCTGATACCAGCAGCATAAGCCAAGTAATAATTAAGCATACAGATCCTAAGGAACGAACACCTCCTCCTTTAGAATTCCCTGAAGGACGTGGGGAAAAGCTGCAAGTCCGTTTTCAGGGCCCAGAGAGGAGAGGACACATGTGTACAGAGACAAGCTGACATTTAACCAGGAGAGTGGATGTTTCCACAAATCCGTATTATCATCCCTGACATCTCAACCTGAGAAAGAGAGAAAGAATCTTTTCTTTTCCTCTTTTTTTTCTTTTTGTGGAAGCGTACCACACCTCTTCCGAGGAGGGATGTGGAAGAAAGGTCTGCGAGGGCTGGAGGGCAGTGCTGGTATTTCAGCCTGATTATGTACACCCATCCCTGGCCGGGCACCCTTCCATTAAACCTATTACTTTATACAGGACCTCCAGATCCAGCCAATGTATAATACACTCAGTCACTCTGTGCGCTCTGCCTCTCTGCTGCTCTGCTTCCATATCTCAGCACTCTCAAAGATCGCTTACATAACACAAAACGACAAAAGACAATGAAAGCCCAGCTGAGGTTTCAGTGTTTAATATGTGGAGTGCAGGCGTGTCGCAGTGTAAGATTCCCCTGGATGTGTGTTATAAAAACCTGATACACCCCAAATTATCCCATTAAACTGTCACTAAAGGAAAGACTTAGCACATATGCTCCTCTGTGGTCAGGACAACCAAAGGACTGGATAAGAATTCTAATTAGACTGGCTTAACTGTTCAGGCAAAACCAGGCAGAAACCAAGACCCAAAGAAAAGAAAAAAAAAGAAAAAAAAAACAACACAGACAAAAAACAACAAAAGTCTCATAAGGAGGTAAAACTTATGAAAAAGATTGCTCAATCATGAAGTGCAACTTAAAAAAAAAAAAGACGGGTACTTTACCTAGTTGACATTTTCCTAAAATCCAATTTCCCATTGTTCTGAACAAATGTCAACACTTCTGAATGTGTGAGTATGGTCTTCTGCTCGAGATTTCATGCCTCTGAGATTTACAGTTTACGACAATCCACTGAATTTCTCTTGCAAAACAAATCAGTTCATTATTTTCTACAGAAGCTTACTGACAGCTTTTATTTTTGTCTATGGTGGTAAAATAATTGTAGAGTAAGCTATATTTGAGAAACAGCGCTGGAAAAGTATCTGGAAAAGTGTGCTCACGTCAGGACTGGTCCATTTGGTCTTTATCCGCTCGGCCATCTCCTGGGTACATCTTAGCAGGTCAATACCCTCTTTGCTCTGACAGAGAGAAGATTGAGAGAGAGAGAGAGAAGTTTGAGAGAGAGAAGCATTCAGTTTGACTTCTCCTTGCTGAATCCCTGATGGTGCTGGATGACCCTGCAGAGTCGTAAGAGCAGTGATAAAGTCTGTAAAATAGTCTTCATTAGAGCCAGTGTTAACTTTGGCAGGTGATTTTGATTTAGTCTTAGTTTTAGTCTTTTAACTAAAATACATATTTGTTTTTGTCATATTTTAGTCATTTGATCATTATTAGTTTTAGTCTAGTTTTAGTAAATGAAAACTAGACACGTTTTAGTCACATTTGTCACATTTTTGTCAATTTGCATTTTTTAAAAAATTAAATCATTACAGTGATTTCATCAAGCACACAGATATTCTTAGGCTTCCTGTCAGTATGCACAATTAACGTTACCAAGTCAAGTGAACAAAAAAACATAGCCCGTCTGCTTCTAGCTAACAAAGTCAAGCCTTTAAGTTAATTTTGATAAAAGTCTAACTTTTCTTATCATATTTCTTGGTGGTGCATCTTCAAATGTCTCTTGGGGTGCGAGGTACTTTTTTCATTGACCAAATTAATATAGATTTGAGCAGTGATAAAGTCTGTAAAATAGTCTTCATTAAAGGCAGTGATAAAGTCTGTAAAATAGTCTTCATTAAAGGCAGTGATAAAGTCTGTAAAATAGTCTTCATTAAAGGCAGTGATAAAGTCTGTAAAATAGTCTTCATTAAAGGCAGTGATAAAGTCTGTAAAATAGTCTTCATTAAAGGCAGTGATAAAGTCTGTAAAGTAGTCTTCATTAGAACCAGCGATAAAGTCTGTAAAGTAGTCTTCATTAAAGGCAGTGATAAAGTCTGTAAAGTAATCTTTATCAGAGGCAGAGGAGAGAACTGACAATATTACTGTTTCCAAAGTAGCACACAGTCAGGTATGAGCAGTCAACATGATTACAAACATGATTACATGATTACATGATTACGTGTGCGTGTGTGTGTGTGTGTGTGTGTGTGTGTGTGTGTGTGTGTGTGTGTGTTTGAGTGAATGCATGTGCGTATGTGTGAGTCTGCATGTGTATGTATGTGAATCAGCATATACATGTCTGTATGAGTGTGTGCATTTGGTCTGTTGTGTCTGTCAGTATGAATGTGACTCTAACCTTCTGCCAATGGTACGCCTCTCTCAGTGTGATGATGTCATGTTGGTGATGTTCTCCATGCACGGCGCACACCACACAGATAATCTTCTCATCTGTTTTACAGTACAGCGCCCCCTCCTGCCCGTGTTCCTTACACCGCAACCTTTCCACCGTCACCGTGTCCCTTTTCCCTCCCTCCTCCGCATCCTCTTCCTCCTCTCCACTTCCTCCCTCTGCACCCCCGCTCTGGGCCTCTGCCCCCTCCACAGGTTCCCTGTGGGTGTGTGGTGGGGGGGCTGGATCGGGAGCACAGTACAAGTGGAGGGGGTGACGGGTACTGCGGGTGTGTTTGTCTGCGTGCACGCTGCAGAAGGCGAAGCGGCAGGTCACGCACACCTGGACGGCCGGCTGTGCTTCATCTGGCTCGCACGCGTCACACGTGCCGTCCATCTGCGGCAGATCTTCATCCTCATCCTCTTGGCCTTCCCAGCATGCACCCGGGCCATTCATCATGTGCTCTTCTGTCAGGGAAAGCTCAGGAAAACCCTGTGGGCAAGCAGAGGACACTTTAAAAATAGCCCAGAACACAAGGACACACACGCACGCACGCACGCACACACACACACACACACTGTATGGTTCAACGGCTATACAGTGAATGGCACAGTCAGCTCCTATGTGTATAGAAGCACTCTAGCTGTCAATCCCTCTCTCTCTCTCTCTTTCTCTCTCTCTCTAAACCTCCTGGAGAGATAGGGAAAAAACCCCTCAGTTCTCAGCGATAGTCTTTGTGTACATAAAGTCACACCTCCTGATGTAGTGTGAACATGCATTCAGACTCTGCCACTGGTAAAAACACTCGTAGTGAGGTCAGGACCACATGCAGAAACACACAGCAGCTCCCGTTCTCCACTCTGGCCCCTCCTCCCGCCTCCCAGTGCCCGGCGTCAGGCCCTGACCTTTTTCTTCTTGCTCCTTTTTTGTTTGACGTTCTTCTCCCTCCCCCTCTCACCCTGGCTCGAGGGGGGAGTGTAGCCTGCTCTGCCTAAATACCATTCACAGAGCCCTGTTCTCTCTCTCTCTCTCTCTCTCTCGCCTTTGGGCTTACCCTTCTAATACTGCACTAAAGTGGCCACTTTAAACAGTCAGCATGACAAGAACAACAACAACAGTCAAGGCCCCAGTACTCTCTCTCTCTGTATCTCTCTCTCTCCACACACACACAGACACACAAACACACACACATACTCACAGTCTCTCTCTCTCTCTCTCTCTCTCTCTCTCAGCGTGCCAGTGGGACAGTAGTATATATATATATCTGTTCCTCTCAGCCCCTTTCTCTCTCTGCTCTCTCTCTCTTAATCCGCTGTCACAGAGCTGCTGTGGACAAAACACAAGTTGCTAGCACTTCCTTAGCATGGCTAGCTCAGGCATGTAGTACTTTCATTGCCCTGCTCACGGCTTGCTCAGCTCACTTCCTTGTTTTCCTCAGCAGCTGTGCTTTTTTTTTTTCACAACTTCCTGTTTCTCTAGCGTCAGCCAGAGTCGGGTGTAGGAGAGAAACTGGATCGGCAACAAGAAAAAAACAAAGAAAGAAAGTGAGGGAAAAAATCTCTAAGAGCCACAACAGACAAAAGGAAGGAACAATGGAGAAGACAAATGAAAAAACAGGGCAGTAATTGGACTCTTTGGTTTCCATAGGCTCAGCCAACAGGCTTATATCCACCGAACACAGCTATGGCAAGGGTTTGCAATGAGACATTCAGAAAAGTAAAGTGGTTGTTTATAGAAAGTACAGAAGAAAAAAACGACATGAGTTGAAGTGATATTAATCCATTTATTTCATGTCATTTCTTTCCATGAATTCTGGAAACAACCAGAAAGAAAGAAGAAGAAAGAACCCCCCCCCCCCACACACAGAACACACAGGGGATTGTTTCAGGAAATTACAAAAAGAAACCACATGAAACTGAGTTTACCACTGATTAGCAGCAAAAGTAACTAATGACTCCATTTATGTAAGAAAAATCAATTTGTTTCATAATCGCATAGTTACGTTTATTGTTGTTTTGTTTTGTTTTGTTTTTTTAATCTCTTTTTGGTGAGGGGTCTGTTTTTTTTTTACAGAGACTTTGTCCTGAAGTCATTTGTTCTCCTTACTGCCAGAAAAGGCATGGCTTATTTTAGGAATCCAACATTCGACATAAATAGGTACATGACAACTATTGACTGATTACTGCATTAATTAGCATCTCAACGCAAAGTGACACTCTTAGCTAAAGCAGCTCAGATCAGTTAGGAGTTACGTATGGCTCACTCTGATCGCATTCAGTATTTAAAAAATGATCAGATTATATATATGGTAAAGCTGAGGCGAGCTTTTCTCAGCGCTCACTCTGATTATGACATCATGATGTTCTGTTTGCTGTCTGCTCCTTAAATGTCTTCATGGACAGTAGGTGGTACAGTGGCAAGAACATTGGTCTGTTAAAAAAATGAGCTTTGTGTCACCCTTGTCTTTTTTACTATTCATTGGTAAGCTTTGAAGAGCTGCTTTGTTTTTTACTAGGTAATGAATGGCTCTGGGCACAGCATTTCTCAAATCCCATATTAGCCACATTGTGGTGACAAAAGCATTTGTTTTTCAAAGTTACTCTAATCATTCATTGTTCGATCTTGTTTTATTGTTTGATCTTGTCTGATTATTGTTTGATCACTGTTTAACATCTCACTTTTTACTTGAAAAGAAAAACTGACAAGTTGAACAGCATTTCTTTGGCCTTTCTGCAGTTTTCCTGAATGTTTCGGACATCTCCCCTTGAAACCTGGACTTGCATCTGCAACACTTAAAACAGTCACTTTCTATTTTGTTTCTGTCCAAAACAGTGAGTGTTGTGAAACTGTTCTTTCCTTTGGTAACCCGCTGTTGGCATTTCAGTGGAATCAGAAGAAAAGAAAATGAATCAAGAAACAGAAAGGCCAAGAGAAGGAGAAAAATGAGAGAAAAGTATCTGTCAGACAAAATCAGACTCAACAGGACGGCCAGCAAACACCTCTTTCCACATCAGAGAACTCACAATTCTTTGCATGCCTGTCCACAGCCTCTTTTTTTGAGACGGTCTCACAAGACCTTGGGGGATGATCCTCAGTTTATTTTTAGGTTATTATGCTATTATCACTGTTTTCATATTTGAAAAGTCAACATTTCTTCGCTGTCTTTTCTTTCCCACCCATGGAGCTGGAGCTGGAGAGTCCTATTACACAGAAATTGTATTAGTAATCTCAGAGGAGAGAAGCAGGCCAAAAAGTCTATCAGATGTATCTGATATTGTCATAATAGACAGTTTACGCGTGGTCAGTTCTGTCAAGCTGCTGTCCGTCACTGTTTTTAAGATGTGTCAGAATGACACGTTTGTTCTGTCCAGTGATAGCATTGAGTAGCATGTGGTACTGATGCAGCCAGTCGTCTGAAATATCATCCACAGGTCCCCATGTACACGTGCCACAAGGAGCTTTAAATTAAACAATATACAGAGAAGGATATATAAGTATTGCATTAAAATGATAACCTGTACAGCACTGTGCCAAACAGAAAACAATAACAGATGTGTGAAACTCACGCCGTGTGATCAATATACAGGCCCAGAACAATAAGCCCATCAGCGTATTTTATTCACAGTATTTGTTCTGTGTGCAGCTAACATTCCTCTGTGGGTTTGAAGACACAGGGGAAACAGGACTGCAGTGTGCTTAGATGACACAAGCATGGAGCTGTGAGCATCACTGATCTCCACATTGCCCATCATGCTCTCTTGCCTCCATCACTAAGCTTGTGCTTTAGTGTAGGAAATGCATTAAGTTGTACTAAGTGCATTTCACCCTGTGCTCTGCATAGCACATATACGCCACGGTGATCGACAGAAGAGCCAGGAGACGGCTGAGTTTTATATCACACTGACACAGAAACACTTAACGAGCATTTAAAAGGGCGTTTGTACTCACAGAGGGGATAAAACTATCACGTCTCATTCAGGGCACCCTACGCATTTGTGACATTATGTGTGACAGCGTACTTCAAGTTTGTGATTTCTGAGCTATTTTTCACAGTCCACTTTTCTTTCAGGTCATAGAATCAGGGAATCGATATCCAGCTTGAGCTCAAGCTGCAGATCGATAATTTGAAGGATCAATCATTCAAAATTCATGCGTCTTAACAAAACAGCCAAGCTGCTATGGAGCTTATTGTTCTGTGGGTCCGGAGTGTCAGGTCTGTAATGGCAGGTTCTTTGAGTGCACACTGGAGATCGATTGTCCTAGACTCCAGATCATGTGAAACTTTTGTTCAACATCAAAACACATGATACTCATGGACCCTTAACTGGGCAAGAATTGAGGGATGAATGAATCTGAGTATCTCTTATGTATATTATACACTCAGACACTGCATTATTATTGTTGCTGTTGTTGTTTTATACTAATGTGATGCTTCAAAAATAAATATTCAAATATGGAAATGAAATATTGACCTTATTTTTTTGTACAACACATTGCACCGTCTGCATACTATGTATCATCACTTCAAACTAAGCTAACCATTTCACCAGGAGGTCACTGATCATCTGTAATCCCTGAGAGCCAAATCCATTCATCTGACACACCCAGGATAAAACAGCTATTGCATTACAGGTCAGGTCAGACCTGTTCACTAAACAGTAGATTTTTCTTCCCCTAAAGTGGAAAAAATAAAGGTCAAGTTTTTGAGAGGATGCCAGGTTGAGATTTTTTCTGATAGTGTCAGTACAGATCCTGTGGCGTATAATGCTTTCCCTCCCTTGGTCTGGGAGGCAGAGCTGGCCTGAGTTGTGCTTCGGTGCTGGTACACGAACAGTTAGTGAACGGTTCTGGGCTGTTTTTGGAGAGTTGTGGGTTGACTTCTGAAGGACTCAGCGCACCGGGTTATGGATTGTGTTCTGACACAGCGTGAGTACAGAGAGTTGTGGGTCATGTCGTGCTGGTTCGGCCCGGATGTGGGTCTACAGATAAGACACTCAGAGCCCTGCTGTGGGTTTTTGCAACCG
>NC_044496.1:34343771-34371271 GCF_902362185.1 Chanos chanos
TAATAAGGGGAAGAGATTCATCCATACACACAACAGTCAGTGTTGTGTTCATTTAAACAGACAGCAGGGTCTCGTAAACACACACTCTACAATAAAAAAACAAATATATATCCCCATAAGAAAACAAGACTAGAAGTTTCTTTCTTGAACATCTGAGTGTGTGAAATGGGAAAAAATGTTTAAAACCACAGTAAGCTACATAAGTATGAGCACGTATATATACATACGTGCATGTGTGTGTGTGTGTGTGTATGTATGTGTTTGGTGTTTGTGTGGGGGTGCACACATGTGAGTGTAAGTGTGTGGACACGCACATGTGAGTGTGTGTGTGTGTGTGTGTGTGTGTGTGTGAGAGAGAGAGAGAGAGAGAGAGGTGTCAGTCATTCAGGCTGGTGTAAGCTGAGCAGACCAGATGTCACATACACTCTGTCATACACAGTGCAACAGCTCTATTTATATCAGTGCTCTGTCACACACAGTCACACACACACAAACACATGCACACAAACACACACACACACACACTGCAGGGTCAAAAGACAGAAAAAATGACGACACAATTAAAATAATAGCATCCAAGACAGAAACTCAGAGAGAAACTAAAAGTGAAAGAAAATAACAGCGCACTTAAAAGTAAAAATATCATAAATAAATCATAATAGTTCTGATAATGGAAAAGACTAAAGTATGATTTTTTTTTATGGGGAATTAAAATATCCTCCCAAACTGACAGACAGTTTGGTCTTGACTGTACTGTGACAGACAATAATAAAAGTGAGTCACACCGTCAGAGAACAGAAAACAGTGCATGGAGCTACTGATGTGGAATTTAAGAGGACAGTTTGCATGCTGACTGTCTGGTTACTTCGCAGGCTTTATGTATGTGGGTGGTACAACAGCCTCATTAAGAAAGTGTGTTGAATTCATAAGCAAAGCAATGCGGACAAAGGAACCGAAGAAGGGATTTTTTTTCTCTTTCTTTTTGAAGTGGCAGCGAGACCTAAAGGGATTGATGAACTGAGCGTGTCAAACACTTTTTGTTTATCATCAATCAGTATAAACAACACAAGAGCAAACGCACAGCTCGTTACACATAGCAGTCCGACAAATGGGCCATTTCCTCCTTGTTCATCAGCCTCTCACATGAAAGGATCCATGGAAACGCCAAAGAAAGTGTGTTTGGAAAAGTCCGCATCTGAAGCAGAGACGCAGAATCCTCCAGCTTTGAGGTCTGGATGCAAGAAAGCAGTGATGAACACTTACAAATGCAAGAGAAACCTATAGTTTTACATGTTAATGCTTCAGACGCTTCTTTTTAGTATATCCTGTACATGTTTCTGATTGTAAGTATTGCAAGCAGGTTTGTGTGTATATAAACATATTTTGAAGTCGTGCCAACAAACATCATTACTGTATTGTGTTGAATTGAAATGTTTCAGTTGCACTTGTAGAAGAATGAGTGAACGCCAGACTTTTCCCAAAACAGCAACACTTTCACACAAAACAGCACAAGGTACAGATAAGAACAGAGCACACATGCATTCCAGCTGTCAGATGCACAGATGGGGAGAGAGAGAGAGAGAGAGAGAGAGAGAGAGAGAGAGAATCCCTTTTGCTTTGAAGTAACCCCTGTCGCCTTCCCCCACAGGCCACCAGGGTGTCATAAATCATCTCATTCTGTCTATCAGACAGTCTCTGGCCCTGTTTACGTCTTGCATTAAAATCCAATTTTGGTGATCCGATCACAAGTGGACAGCTCTAAGTATGTGCGTTTACACCTGGCTTTAGAATCCCTGTCTCAAGTGACCACTTGAGATCGGATCTCACTTCCCTGCTCTATATGCAAATAAACACGTAAATCATTTCCAACACATTACCCCTTTCACTGAATTTCACTTTTGCTTTTTGAACTGGAGATAGTGCTTATGACATGTGAGATGTCAGACAAATTTGGTGATCACTGATCGCTGTTTTGGAATGTTAAGCTACATTAAGCAAAAATCACATTAAATACTGTTGTTTTTAATCGGCAGGAGGCCTCTGATGTCCAGAACTGGATCCTGGACCCTCCATACTGTGATAAATACTAACACCTGAAAAACACATGGTTTATTCTCAGAGACAATTTTATTCATCATCTACACACACACACACACACACACACACATGCACGTCATGTTACCAAACAACAGTACTCATAAATAGACCATGGAAGAAAAACACTAGTACAGAATAACAGCAGAGACTTGCGGCTCCCAGTATGATGAAGGTGGTGTGAAATCCCGATTGGCTGTGAAGAAAGAGCAGAGGAGGGCAGAAGCATGTTGAATGGTGAAAGGAGAGTGGTGGGGAGGGATGGGGTTAGGTAAACAGTGCATGACTCAGGTCACACCTTCTCCAGACCCCCGGCATTAAAACACAGCCAGAGAACATTCCTGAAGCTCATGCTGTCCAAACACACACACACATTCCTCCTACAGACTGTTGTGCTCTCTCGTCTCTCACATAAGAGCATGGTTTGGGTTATCGAGAAGGTTGGGATCACATTTCAAATGTTCTGTTGAGAGCCCTCGTCACTGAAGTGTGCACAGGGCTGTAGAGAATTTGATTGCGACTTCAGCCAATCAGAATGCAGTTCTCCTCAGCACTCCTATATTCATCCAACAGCTTTTATCTGTAGAATTAGATCATTAAAAGAAATGGGGTAAAAAGATGCAGAAGATGAGCAGAGAGTGAAAATAAAGTAGATAAAATAATTCCCCTGGTGTCTGATTGAACAGCTCAAGAGCAGACTTTTGACAGAGCATGAGAGAAGGAGAGAGAGAGAGAGAGAGAGAGAGACAGACAGAGAAACAGAGGGGGAGAGATTTAGATTCTGTTCCAGTGGCATTGATTTCAATGAGCTGTCTTCAGTAGCACTGCAGCTGATTAACCCAGCCAATCAATTGCATTGTCGAAGAACTCTCTCTCAGCCTGTATCTGCACAGCAGGCAAAAAGGACACGAGAAGAATAGAATGAGCCACAGTGTGAGAGAGGCAGTGTGTGCGTATGACGGGGGGTGGGGGGTGGGCACGGGATGAGGGGCCCGTTGATTCTGCAGTAGAGGTATACCTCTGAGGAGTGCCGAGATCTCGAGGTGTTGTCATGCCAACTGGTACGTTGTCCTAAAAAACATCTGATCCCTGAAATGTGTCACCCCCAGAGCTAACATCCTGAAGTCTTTTCCCTCTCAGTACAATCACACCTCTGAATCCAGGCCATATCTGTTTGTTTCTGTGATTTTGTCTAAATTCACTCAGAATTCTCCATTTTAGCTCCCCTGCTTACCCTAACATGTGTGTGTGTGAGTATAGTCTAGAGCATTCACCAGTTTGTCTGCTGGGAGACAATGGCTTGTAAACTCAACAGTCATCATAAATCAGGAGAAGCGCGTGAGAAATCACTCATTGAGTGACGTGTTTAGAATGAGCCAGTTCTCTTTGCTTTAACAAGCAGCTTATACACACAATGACTGCAACACACTGCGTCAATCAAACCTCACCTACCTAAACATAAACCTAAACATTAATTTAGTTACTCAGTTGTTCCATTTAGTTATACCTGTTTTATTCTTGTAGGTGAGAATATCAAATATTTCTCTGCTATGCTCCCAGTTTTCTGAGACAGCGGTGATATGGTTTCTTGTTGAACTGTCTTCTTTTTGTTTTGCCACTTTCTTGCAAACCCATGCATGTGTAAACTAGCCCAAAGCCCATGTCTCAGACAGGGGAGTCACCCTGCTGATGTCTGTCTCAAAAACATTACAGTCTCCTGCAGAAAGAGTTGAATCCAAAACACAAACACACACCTGGCCTCTGACAGAGCGTGTGTGTGTGTGTGTGTGTGTGTGTGTGCATGTTGATGCATGACCACCATGCATACCCAGGCGCGGAGACATTTTGTTTCCAAACCAAGAGTCTCAAAGCTCGAAAATGAGACGTGTATAGCACAAAGCGCAATTTACATAGTAATAGCCATATTTGCATGCGCCAACACACCCAAAACTGCTATTACTCACAGTAACTACGAAACATAAGGGTGCCTTTGAAACTCTCAGGCTAACGCATAATCCTGGGGTTATTTCTTTGAAATGCCCCTTTCCCCATCCGCTTTCCAGAGACGGTGTTTAATTAATGCAAAATACCCTGCCATCCATCCCTGTGCAGATTTCACAGAAAACACTCGTATCTGAAAGAATTCAAAAGACAGCGCACAACACTACCTAAGAACACAACACAGTCAACACAACAGGCAGAAATAATTATCGTTTCTCCTCTCTCCATTTTTTGAGCTCAGTTCAAACGGCATTAGTTGTAACTTAACGTTTTTAAAGTGACAGTTAACTTTGCATGAAGCCATTCAGACGCGGACCGTGTGTGAGGCCAATGAGGAAAACTGTCGATCATACAACGCAAAAAAGTCACTCTTTCTCTGCATTTATCATTGGCTTTAGCTTTATGGGATCATAACATTATATCCACTCTTCGGGTGGAACTGTCCTGCTCTAGTTTAGCCATGCTGGCATTCAGAAGTCCTTCTCAGCACATTAGCATAGTAATATTCATCAAGGACTTGACATATTCATAACCGAGAAGGTTACACACGTAATTTACAGTTTGGGCTATTATCAGAATCAATTTCTCTTATCTCACGAATGGAAATTTCCACATTTTTTCCAATATAGAAATTCAAATTTACATAGAGATGAGCCTTGTGCAGATAAAGCAAACTTGTCTTGCCTGAGGGGGTCTGAGTCTCTAGAAGCCTGCGGTAATGCTGTGGCAAGTTGCACCCAAGGGATTACATGCAACCATCAGGCATATCAATCAACAATGCCTGTTTTCTAAATCAACCAACGCATTCCTAATAGAGCAAATATCGCGTTAGCTTCATTAAACGCGAGGCTTGTTGAAGAGTACCCATTAGTTTATCTTCATCCACGTTCCAGTCATTTAGCAAATATTATACCATTCCAAAGCAATGAGCACAGCTGACAGCAACTACCCCAGAAAGAGAGAGAGTGAGAGAGAGAGAGAGAGAGAGAGAGGATGGAGTCCATTCAGTCTGATAGCTCAAGCTTGTAACAAATACAGCAGTAATGAATGCATGTGACAACTTCCAAACAAATAACTCGTGATCAAAACAACAGTGACCTCTATTTCTTTCACTTGTACAACTGAAACCATATCCTGAAAAAACATCACACTATCATTTTATCACTCTCCTCATCCATGTAAGCTAACAGAAACAGCCTCTGTGATTGGACCTGGCCTGTTAATATGTCAGAATACTGTTCAACATTATGCCTGTGTCTCTTAAAAAAAAGGGTTTGGGCGGCGCTGTGGTCTGCATGGTCTCAGAGAATCAAAGCTCTAGTGAGTGTAGACACAGACTGGAAGGCATGTCAGTTATAATAAAAATGACACTGGTCTTATGGCATAAAGAGTGTGGTGTTAGGAAAAAAAGGCCTTTTCTTTAGTTACTTTAGCAAACTTTGATGAGACTGATATGGGGATATTAGACAGGGGTAAATGGCAAACATCTGTAGAGTTCTTTTTCAAACAATAAATTCTATCTCAAAATAATTTAAGTTATATAAACATGTTCGTTTCTATCGTGTGAGACAAACATCTCTGAGGTTTTCATATAAAACAAACTTACACCAGCTGAACATGCACACTTTCCCTCACTTTCTCTCTCTCTGTCTCTCTCTCTGTGTCTTCTGTAACTATTTTCATTTTGGGGCTGGTTTGGAAAAAGCTTTCCTGTTTTTCCAGAGAGCAGATGGTAAAAGAGGAGCTGGTAAGAAAAAAAAAAAAAAACACTCTAAGATTTTTATCAGGCTCAGGCAGCCTGAAAGTTTCCCATTCTGGTGATGTTATACACTAGTAGAAAAAGTAATTCAAACATTTTCATAACATCTATTATATGTGATGTTTAACAAAGACATACTTCAAAACATGTTCAGTCACACTACCTGCTGTGTGAACAGTATGCACACTCTGTAAACTTATTCTTGTATATTTACAACACATATTGTGACCATTAGCATCGGAGATCGGTGTCCAGTGGAGCAGTAGACCTAAACTGAAGTTGGGATAGTGAGTGATGTATTCTGCAAAATCCACAGTCTTCCAGGCAGGCTAATGCAGAAGTTATCACACATGACCAATCCACATCATCATCATCATCATCAACATCCCCCTCCAAAACACACACACACACCCATACAGGGGCATATGTAGTCTAGGCCCTGGGGTTTGGGTCTGACTCTGACTGAGTGTGGCATCCTGCCAGCCTGCCGTGCTGGGCCGCTCTGTGTCCTGCCCAGCTGAGTGTGGCTAAGTGACTTTCCCCTTAACAAGCTGCCCCTAATGAAGTCACTCATGCACGGGAAGGAAACATGTCACTCTCTGCCTGAAGAATGTCAGACATGTCCATTCACCAGTCAAACACCGCACTCTTCCATGGCACCACTCCACCTTTTCTATTCCCCCCTGATCTCCCCAGGCCACGTGCCTCTTGGCCCATATTCAAACCATTTATTCTATTTAAAACTTTCAAACTTCTTCATTATTTAACTGTTCAGCTAAACTTTTTTTTCCTGCTCTAACAGAGACGTTTGATGCAGAAGGCAGACAGAGGGCCCTGGGACGGACTGATAACTCTTGAGATAAATGCGGAGTTCAGAGCTGACAGCTGAGCTGAGGTTAACAGATGTTTGTTCAAAAAACTCCCTGACTTGCTCTGGAATGCATGCAATGTGGGAGCTTCCTCTGGGCAGCACTGCAGAGAGAGAGAGCGAAGCTATGTTTACCTGCAGTCTGGACTCTGTCTTCAACTAGACCTGCCTACGTGGAACAATAAGCAGGCTTTGGGGTTGCCGTTGGAAATGCTGTGTCCAGATGGAGTGAATGAAGTCTCTGCCCCTTCCATTGACCAATGACGGACTGCGGTAACAAGGTCACATCACACAGCTGGGGTTTTCATGGAGTGTGGAGCTTGAGGCAGGAAGAAGGGGGGGGGGCATTTGTGGTGAGGGGTGTGTTCTGAGGTTTGCGGTCGGGGGAAGAAGTGTTTGTGATAAGCAGAAACATCCCAGGCACACAGCAGGGATACATGTGTGTGCAACGTGTGGCAGGCTAATCGTGGCTTTGATATCTTGCGCTAATGTAATTAACAGCGACACACATTCTCATAAAAACAGAGGATTTATGCTTAAAAAGGAGAAACAGGGAGGAGGGGGAAAAAAACAAGTAATGAAGAAAATGAAACTTTCCTTTTCAATTTGAATAACAAAAGGCAGCAGATGCCTGCCTGGGTTTGAGGGGAGAGGTGAAATAGTTTAGATCTGTGTTAAGAATGCAGGAGTTGGCCCTCGTGTTGTTTTGTGATCCCTGGTGTCTGAAACCTATCGTAAATCTCTCAGAGGGCTTGGCAGGAGTCAGAAACGCCTCAAGACACCAAGCTGCACACAATGCCCCCCTTTCTCAGCAGCCTCTCTCTACAGCAGGCGTTTTTCAGCAGCGCTGCACAGTCAGTGCATGTCTCAGTCTCCGTGGCCCTGTGAGGCAAACAGCAGGCTGCCGGCACCCTGCAAACATACACCTGATCACAAACACGGACGCTTCCCGCAACTAATCGGCAGTTAGCAAGGAGTGACGGAGATCAATGCAATACAGAGTGTTTGCCATTTCTCTGGCAAACGAATAATTCGGAGGTGGTGTCCAAGGAAGTCCTTCTCAGCCTGGGAACAGAATGGACATAGAAGCCCTGAGGTGATCAGCATGCCTCCCATAAGCAAAAACAGATGAGAGAGAGCGAGAGAGAGAAAGAAAGAATGGCAGGGGGTTAACTGGAAAGTATGCAGGAGTCTTTGATCGTTTATCCATGCCCCTGTTTAATCCCCCCCCCCCCCCCCCCAAGCCTTTATGTAAGAAAGCGGACCACAGAAAGAATCAATAATTAATCCAAGCTGACGAGCATTTGCAGTTTGTTGTGTGGTTAAATACTGAGCTTAATTTGCTGATCTGGTAAACAGACACAACATCCTGGGGTGTAAGAGCTCCACTTTTCTGCTAGCCAACAACTCATCACTTGCCTTAGCAGTTACCCAAATCAATTACCAGTAGAAACAAGCATTTAATTACTAAACACTTGTGTGAACTCAGGGAGGATTGGTTTAGCGTCGGATGTTGAAAAGCTTCTTTTAAAGTCGCTGGCAGACTGATTTTAGTTACTCAGCAGCCTGATTCTGTAAATACATTCTGTAAACATCACTGTAATACTGTAAATCTCACTCAACCCCATCTGGCCTGACTATACACAGCTGCGTGGGAAGAGAAGATGTTTCTGTGAGTTTGAACTGGGTGAAAGAGTGAAGGAGAATGGCTTGTGATGTGTACAGATACTCCACTGCAACATAGCTGGTCTTTGTTTCAGTCACTTCTCTTTCTCAGTGCGTGAAAAGAGACTCTGGACCAATGTATGGAATGTCTGATTCAGTGAAAATCTAAGAATTTAATGACTTGAAAAATGACATTAAAATGCATTTTGTAAAAAGGACTGGAATGTTACTTTAAATTAGTTTAAATAAGTTAAACAAAATTCAGTTTCATATCATTAACTCCAATGTGACATCTTAAATTCCAGTATGACATATCAATTCCAGTGTGACTTTCATTTCCAATATGATGTGTAATTCACAGGTGTAGTCACTGATTTAAGGCCATAACTTCATAAAGTTCAGTAAAACAGTGATTACAAAGTTGGTGTTTACGTTGTCTGCTGAAATCTTACACTGAATTAATGGGATAACATAGAAAGACACCATATAATGTCAAATATGTTTCAGACATGACTTTTTAAAAAAAATATTGAGAGAAGTGATGAGTCTCTGACACTTAAGGAGTTTCTTTGTTCCCAGTCAAAAGCAACAATAATTTAAGCAGTGCAAATTAATACTCATACACATTTCTAAAATGTGCTCACAATTAAATTTGACCAAAGATTAATTCTATACCAAGCAATATGCTTTGTTATCTGTTCCCAAAATTATAATGTAAGACTTAAAAGAAAAGGCTCGTCTTCCATAGCACGGAAAGACATGTAGGGTAAACAAACGTTTGTTTAAATATTTAAAGTGAACGAAATGTTTCCACAGGAGGTAGTTCAGCAATTCAAAAACAACAGTGGAGCCATGGAGTGCTCTTATTCTGCGACTCTGACAACCACTGATCTATTTGCGTAAGTCTCTTTACCTCTTGACCTGCGAAAACAGCGTTTACACGAAACTGAACCAAATTAATTATCTACAACTGACTGTACTTCCCCTTACAGCGGAGAATGTGTTTATACAACGTGTCTACTCTGTTTTGTAGAATCCTCGCGTGCTCCTCGGATAAGAACCCTAAATCAGCCGCCAAAGGCTCATTGTCCCGGTAGACCTGCAGAAGTCTTGTCCGCGTGTCTCTGGATCTGTGCATGTCAATAACGCGCTGTGCCGTTCTCCTCCGAAACAGACACACAGAACCGAGCACAGAACTGTGATACTTCTCCCACATATCCAGTACCCGATAACCGTGAACCAAACCTGCCTCGTTGTCAATAAAAACAAGGTCCCCGCGAGGCGTTCGGAGCAGGTTACTCGTATCTCTCTCCATCACTCGCGAGTCCCACTGCAGACTGAAGAGGTTACTCACGAGCCGATCGAAGTTCGCCGTGAGGTAGTCGAACAGGATCAGGTCGGTCCATTGCATTAGCTCGAGCAGTTCCGCCATCGTTTTGTTCCCCAGTTCCTCCTGAAAAGGATGCAGCCCTATACTCTCTTGCCGGAGAGGTTCGGGTGTAACAACTCCGGTGAGGTTTACTATCCATTCTGTTAGGGAGACGATCGCCCGCCCTGACCATTGCAAGCTATCAATTTTTCTCCTCACAGATGCCCATTGTTCATTTTCACCGTCTAACTCGGAGAGTACAAGCGGCGGTATGTTTGTAATGCCAAGTAAACTGGCGAGGTAATACGACAAAGTTTCTCCCTGCACCTGGTCAGCATTTATTCCATATCGTACGCACGCTTTGGTTCCATCCGAAAAAGTGGCAAGCTGATTTGAAGTCCTGCCGCAGCCCGGCTCTAGCGAGACAACGCGGCTGCCCAGAGCTTTGTGCCTCCACGCCCGAGCATGTTCGCCACTGAAGGCTACGGGAAGATGATGCTCAATCCTTTCACTCCAAAAAATCCCGTCCTCAATAATCTGGTCAGCAGGCTCAGATTCAGTCGACTTCATTTCACTTCCACTCGTACTATAATGTATGTTTGCAGAGGTGACGGGGTTACCATCGCTAACATTGCGAAAGTCGATTCTGTTTGAAAAGTACAATTTTTGTACCGCTGGGACAGCGAGAAGAGCCCGAAAAGTTTTGGCAGACAGATCTGAAGATCGTTCGACATGTACGCTCTTGAATCCAAGTTCCTGAACCTTCCGTTTGTGTATCTCCAACCGATTTTCCAACCTGCTCCAGACATACAGTACACAGGCACAAGTGCACAGAAAGAGCAAAGCAAGTAAGTTTGCCGAAAAGACCCTCATGGCTGTGTGTTTCTGTTTCTCAGGGAATTCTCACGCGCTCCGGGAACTACAATCAAGACGGAATTTGGAAAATTGGAACCCCGAAGTTAGTAAAAAGCAGCGTTTAACAATTCACCGCTGTAGGCTCAGCATTGTGCAGCAAGCCCAGTCCCCGTTTGCGAGCGGATCTCTACCGTTTGGATATGCAAGTGGCACAGAGAGCAAACGCATCTTTGTTCAGGTTTGATTGAGTGCAGCCCTCCAGCAATCAGTAAGAGAGCACATTTGGTTCAGATGCATAATCGATACTCGTCCTTTGATGGATATCTGTCCCAGATAAGTATTGTTCTCCTGCCCGCTGATCGCGTATCCATCCTCCAACTCACTGCTGAGTTTAATTCTGGTTGCTCTGCTCAGAGAAGGAGACGCTAGCCCGTTGAACACGTGACTGTGGCGGTAAGCTAGTAGGCGTATCGTGGGAAGTGATGGGTCCTACTGGCACTGTGTGCGGGAGAAAAGCCAAAGCTTTCCTTGAAAATGGGCGGGTTCAGACTAATAAAACGAGCAGTCTGGTAGCAGAACTGATTCGGCATGACACACCGAGTAACCCTGACACGAGCCTTATGTAAATTTAAAACTGTGTACTGGACAAGTACGTGAGGACCATGATACAGTCGCAAGAGACAGTTTCAAAGGTTACGGCTTTCGAATTATTTCGACGATGCTGTATATTAAACTATTATTAATCAAACTTCGTGATGCTTCTGCTGCCCTCAAGAGTTATGTAAACTTCATATTAGAATAGTCCAAATCCAAACGAATAAAGGTAGAGGTCAGACAGAGGTCAAATATTTAACATAAAGCAGAAAAGGCATGCTTGTACAGAACATTTTTGTTATGCACATTCAGGGGTGTGTTAATATGGCAATATGAACACATTTTTACCTAGTTACAGTTTATTTTTTATTTAGGTTAATGTGAAGTGATGAAGAGAGAGAAAAGTAAAAATTATTTTTGTGAAAATACCTTTGATGTTTGACCTTGAATTTGATCGAACAGGGACTTACATAACCAAAGAAACAAACCTATTTCACTGCTAACTGAGATCTGCAAGAACTTTCAATGAGCATGGGCTTCATGAACCAGTTCCCCAATCCTATTTTAGTATTCCTGTGTCATTCTGCTTGAATCATTCTGCTCAATTATTTCTTTAATTGGTCATTAATGACATGCAAGAGTGTGTACATGCATGCGCGTGCGCGCACATACACACACACAGAGGGAGAGAGTGAGGGAGAGGACAGTACTCGCTCTTCAAAAATTTTATTTTCACAGGGAGCTGACTTGGAATAGAATTCTCAGTCAAACTAATTGGGCCATTCTTACAATGGCTTATTGGGCATATTGTCATACTTAAACAGAGTCTGCTGAGTTTCCCAGACTGAATGCTCAATTACCAGACAAAAATAGCAAAAACATGGCACACACACACACACACGCACACACACACACACACAGAGCAGAAAACACCCAGAGCATAGAGCAGCATGGCTTGTCTTGGTTCTGACATGCCCAGATTCATTTACCCGATCCCTACACTTTTCACAGGGAGTGAAACAGTGGAACGTGTTATTAAATCTCTATCTTACAAAGGGAATGAAGGGAGGGGGAAGAGACTGGCGGTCAGTAAAAGTAATGCAGGTTAAGACGCGTCATGCTATTCACTAAGTTACCATAGCCACATGCATGACATTCATGGCCCTGCTGTAGTCTGATCACATATCAAGCCTATCCTTGGTCAACCCTGTCATCCACAGGGCCTGCCTGTTCCACAGTGCCAGGCACATTCCAGGATCTTTTTCCTCATTAAACTGTAGACGTCAGGAGAGTTGTAAACACAGTCTGAGCACTCTGTCCTTTCCCTGGGGGGTTCCTGTGTTCACTGCCCATGGTGCACAGCCGATCCTGTCCAGTCACCGCCATCAGTCTGCATAGCGACAGGCAAGAGGCGAAAGCCCCGGCGTCTGGTCAGAGCGCAGCTGTGCAGCTCGGGTTCACAGCGGTGTCTGTCTCAGATCAGGAAACAAATGCAGAGAAGCCCAACCGGTCTGTCACTTCTAAAGGTTAATGCATCCAGAGTCGTAACTCATTCCCCCAGTCCCCACACCGGCCTTCTCTCCACAAGGCCTGAATAATGGATGTGTAGGCCTGCCATTAGCGCTGAAAGCTACCATCATTTCACTTTGGCTGACTATTACTCACGTTCCTGGTTTGAGGAGAGCTAGTAGGGGGTGAAGCAGCTTCAGTAGCACATTTATTTCTCCTCCTGTTGGCTTGTGTGTGATGACATCCAGTGTGTGTGTGTATGTGTGTGTGTGTGTGTGTGTGTATATGTGAGTGACTGAAGATACCGGGTAGAAGATGAAAAAAAGTGTGTGTGTGTGACAGAGATAAGTGTGTACAAAGACACAGTGAGAACAGAGCATCATTCAGTATGTGTGGGTGAGAAAGTGAAGGAAGAAGCAGAGAAGAAAGGATGGAGAGAAGTGGGTTGGGTTCATGCGGCTGCCAGAGATCATCCAACAGGACAGTGAAACATATCCAGAGTTCATACCTGTCTTTGTGTCTAACTGAGGAATCCCAGAATCTGGTCTCCAGTTATTGTCTTTTCTGTCTCCAGTCTATTTTTTTTTATTCAGTGTGATTGAACGCAGCTGTACCAGACAGAAAAGATGGCAAATGGAACACATACACACACACACACACACACACACACACACACAAACACAGACACACAAAGGGCATTATGTCCATATCAGCGAGACTGGCATTCTGACAATTCCGACAGGAACTAAACAAGAGGTTTTTTTTTTTGTCAGATGAAACTGAGTGGAAAATAACAGACAAGCTCTTTAGGCCCTCTACACACACACACACAGACACACACAGACACACACACACACACACACACTATGAATTATGAATTGGGGGCATACATCAAAAATGGCCAAATTTCAAAATCCTTGAAAACACATGCCTACATCTATATATACTGTTGATGAGTTATGATTAAATTTGTGTACACATCTTTCCTGTAATCTGAAATCATACGCAAATGGAGATGAAGAGACCGGTATGTTAGATCAGCAATCACTTGACCTTTTTTTTTTTTTAAATTTATATAATTTGTTGTTGCTTTCAGTGCTATAACGCAATGTTTGTGAAAGAGAGCTGTACTATTTATTTGTTTATTTAGTCTGAATGCAGTGTCATACCTAGTGTACTAGAAGGTATCTCTCAGCCCTTTGCTTCTTCCAACTACAGCTCAAACACCAGAGGACTGTGTAACTGCTCCCCAACCACCAACTGGGAAATCTCCAACATTCTCAATATTTAACTGCGTTTTATGAGCCTGCCTTTGCTGGTTCCCTGGGTTTGTTGGTCTGAGCCGATAAAATGGCTCCAGGTTTTCAGAAATGATTAATAGTGTCCGACCTTGGCCCAGTGGCCCTTCTCACACAGCCTGGGTAATTACTCTGTCAGCAATGGGAGAGAAAAAACGGGAAACTTGGCTGTTTGATGTACTCGTCTTCATCTTGGTCACAGTGAGGAGGCTCTTGACATGGACCAGGCTGCTTTCTGTGGTGCTGTAATGAATTGCTTAGAGAGTCCGTTCTCTGATCGTACCCAGAGTTGAAAAGAAGGGGTTTGATAAACTGAATAGCTTCATTAGGAGACCAGTCTCCAATCTCCCTGATTTCAGCCACACACCAGCAGCCGCTAATCCTCTAATAAACAATTTAAGAATCAAATCTTCCCCTTTGCTGACTGGCTTACTGACTTCTGTGGGCTAAGTATTTATGAAAGAACAGCTTCAAACAGGCAAACGGAGAACTTAACAGAACTCAAAACCGTTTTTTTCCCTGGTCAGCCCAGACTTGCCTGTGTTTATTCCGCTGAAATGCGTGAATGAGTGGACTGGGCTGGGGCCGTATGTGGGTCACAGGGCCTGTCGGGATTACCTATTGTGCTCAGACTCTCTGAAGATTTAACCAGTCGCTGGGACATATGAAACACTTGCTTTAGGGCCCTTCTGCTCCCATGTTCATTCACATCATGTCAAATTGGACTGATTTTTACCAAACAGCAGCAGGGCTCGCATAGCTTATCCCTCCACCGCCTGCATTTCTCAAAGCCTGTTAACCAATGTTTGATTAGATTAACTCTGTTTCAAAGCTGGCTTTGCTCTGCAAAATATACACCCGTCCAACCAACCCCCAGTCCGGTTCATATATATGACTCATAAAGGTTGCCATTGGAGATTATGTTGTGTCAAAAAACAGAACTCTTTCATTAGGGGGAGCTGGTTTACCAAAGCATGCAGCCCTCTCTGCTCAGGTAAACCCCAAAGGTAAACCCTAGTGTATGGAAGCCCATGTGGTCCAAATCAAACAACTCAATATGTCGCTGACACTTCAGAAATGCATTTTGACCTCTGTCAGTATGGCAACCATTAGCCCAGCACATGTCTTTACACCCAACTAAACACTACTCAAACAGAGAACACCCGTGCAGTTCTCAGGTAGATACTAAATCAGATGTTTGAGAATCACAAGAACTTGATTAAATGTAGAAGCATTGCGTTCAGTGTTGAGAGGGTCTCAGAAGGTTGGACACCTCTTGCTGTATCTGTGGCAGTAAGTTTGTGGAAAGGTCAGCTCCAAACCCCAGTGTCAACACCCACTGCCTTCCCAGAGATAGCTGTGGACAGCCCCCTGAGGTTGGCCAGTGCTGCCATGTCCAGCAGCAGCTGGTCCATGAGATGAAAATTTTCCATGACATTTACAGACGCAGTTTGGGCAACTCATCAAAGCATGCATCTCATTAAGGCAATCAGGCTGAGAAATGTCTCTTTCCAGAAATAACATCTTTTTTCCATATCTTTTTTTTGGTGAACATTGTATTTCTTTATGTTTGTGAAATATGCCTTAATTACCAATGTCTGATTAAAAAAAAAAAAAAAACAGCCAGAGATTGATTTTGCACACAGACATTCCAGATGTTTTTAAAAAGACAATTTTTCTCTGAGCTGGTGTTCTAAAGACTATCTGTTCAGGGAGAGAAATATGTTGCTTTAGACAGACATGTATCACATAGAAGTGTCAGCAAGCTCCGCTATTTAAGCAAGAAAGATGGGCTCCATTAGGAACAAAAGGCATTGCCTCTGAATTATTTAACAAGCCTTGGAAATGGAGGGACATCCAAGCCTGCTCACGAGATATGGCTGCCGTGAGCACAAACACACATGCAAACACACACACATATACACGCATATACAAACGCGCGTACACACACACACACACACACACACGAGTTGGCCTCTGTGTAAATGCTGTAATAAATTATGTGGAAATATCAGTGCTCCAGAGATAGCCAAAGCAGTTTTTATGGATGGAACTGCCTTCATACAGACAGCAAGGCCACCTCTGGTGAAACTTGAGGTTTTTCTGCTGAATATTTGTCTTGAAGGTCTAGTCTATTATTCAGGCTAGTGCAGTAAGAAAAAAAGGTTAATTTTCTAAAGTGAAAATAATTTTTATGGACTGCATATTCGGACTAAAGGTCTAAAACTTAAAGCCATGAATGATATTGGGAATTTTTATCCCACTGTTCCAAGAGCCAGTTTGTTTCAAATAATGATCGACTCTGGACTACACTTGTTCCCTGACACGTCTCTGGCTGTACCTGCCTATGCCACTAACCTGAAAATGGAATGACAAAAGAAAGGACGGACAAAGCTTTTTCTCATGGTGGAATGAGTTGCAGCAATGTGTAGTAGGATAATCTGAGACAATCTCAGATTACTCTCAAATCTCAACTCTAATCTGAAATGTCATTATGTTTTCACACCTTCCTCCTCTCCCTCCTCCTTCTCCTGGTGAAAAACAGTGTTTAGCCACCATAAATGGAGGACAAGCTTACACAATTAACCATCCACCAGTTTCGCCTGTATGTTGTTGTGTTTTGTTAGTACTGTTCAGATTTAGAAAAAAAAAAATGTTGTTTCGGTAGACAGGCACTGGAGTGTTTGTAGGATTTTTACAGCTCAGGATGCAAATCTCTAGCTCCCCCTAGAGGTAAGATTTTGCATACTTTTATCCACACAGTCAACATTAATCCTAGAGGCAGGAATCCTGAACTCACTTTAATGAATACTAATAAATATTTGTACTGATAAGACACGAAGACATTCACAAAAGTGCTTGAATGGGTGTAATCCAATGCTTCAGCACTTTTGCTTTATTCCAGAGCCAAAGCAGAGGGATGGCAATTACTGCTCAACCCCAGAGGTCTCTCTGTTTACAAGAGTGTGTTCAACTGTAGCTAGCTGCTTTATCAGTCTGCCTCCACTCACCTCCATATAATTCCATATAATCCCAATCTCGTCATCAGAAACGACTGAGGCATCTGATGTTTTTCATGAATCTAATTAACATGTTTACAACAATATCTGCTTTTTTATCTGTCAAAGCAGGTGTTGTTTTTCTTCCATTTGTTATTTTTGTTTTTTATTTGCTGTCAGTTTTTCCTCTTTAAAAGCTGGAATTCAAAATCTTGAACAACTTGTGCATGCGTGTGTGTGTGTGTGTGTGTGTGTGTGTGGCTGTCTATGGTTTGTTTCTTTGTTCCCAAAACGAAGCCTTAACAGTTAGGAATGTGTCTGAACCAGGTAACTGCAGTGTAAGAAAGTGATCAGCAGATGGCAGTGTTCAATACATGTCTGCTAGTGTTTATGAACAAATTTCATTTGCTCCACAAAGAAAAACAACTTAATGTTTACATGATGTTTTTGCAGACCAAGAGTTTGATGTGAAAATTCAGTGTATATCAGTATTTTAAATATTTAACAGATGGCAGTGTATTTTCTGGTCCTCCCTTGGGTTCCCCAAATCTTTTCAGCCTTATGTAATTCTAAAATTAGACTGAAATGATTCATGTTTATAAAGGTCTCTCTGCAGTACAGCTGTCTTTTCAGAACAACACAGACATTACTAAGTCGGTCTGACAGACTTCCCTGTTTGTCTGATATCTGTGCAAGCGCCTCAACGTCAGCTGCTCCGTGTCTGTCCACTGGACAAGTGTGAGACAAGATGCCAGATTACATGAAGAATGTGTAAGGTGAACATGAAGCAATGCTGCTAAAACGCACAATAGCAAACACTGTTACATAATCTTCAGATTATGATAATGATGATGAAGAAGATGATGAATACTCTGTTATCTTTTTCAGACATGGTGATCTTAGAGCAGATTTTTTTTCATGTGTGTCTGCATAGGTTTCTGTAACTGATTATAAATTCAGAATACATATTCATCTTCAGTAGTGAGAATCTGAATGAAAGCTTTACATTTACACTTGGTATGCAGTGTGTGTATGTACATGGTATCAAAACTGGAGGCATTGTTTAGGCTGTAGTTGTGTGTGTGTGTGTTTGTGTGTATATAAGAGAAAGAGAATATTGTACCAGCATGTTACTCCATAAGTTCCTCCACATTGTGCTGTTGTTATTATGATGGAACTGCTAAGATTTCAAAGTATTTGCAGTATTTGAATAAACTAAGCTGGGTGTACCAGAACACAAAATCAAGTCATCGCTCAACAATTTTATTGTGTGGCTCTCTTTATTGTGAAAACAGAAGAATTACTGTAGGCCCAGGGTAAACGTGTGTGTGTGTGTGTGTGTGAGTGTGAGTGTGTGTGTGTGTGTGTGTGTGTGAGTGTGCGCGCACATGCGTGTGTGTTTTCAGCTCACATTTGTCACGCCTCTCTCTCCTTACAGTGCTGAAAGAAGAAGTTTGCATATAAAAGGCATAAAAGTGGTTTTCTAATTAGCATACCATTCTCCTCATGAAAATGTCCACAAACAGTAATCAGCATCTCACAGGGTTAGCAGGGCTGTCTCCCAGGCCTGCTGTTCACTGCTGTGGGCAAAGAGATTTTCCAAGTGTTTGGATGAGGTCAACAACAAACCGAAGGTCACTGAAAGTTTTCCATAGTTTGGCAATGTACGAACTCCAAGAATGGATCGGGTTTTGCACCAAAAGAGACCTGGTCCAAAGCAGAGCGGTTGGAGTGTAATTATCCCGCCTGCTCTCTCCTGCAGTCTCCCATCCCGAGAGCTTGCTAGGTCTGGCACCACCAGTGTGTGTGGTTAGTCTCAAACCCACACAGTCTGAACAGAAACAAGAAACAGCCACCAGAGGGCGCCGTCCTCTCCAGAAAATACATTATGTATGAGGAAGATTGAACATGAAAGAGAAGAATGTTTGTGTATTGTGTCATCTGGAGAAATCTGTTGGCTGTTGGCGTTTGATATTTGACAGGCGTGCTCTCTTTATCAAACTCTGAAAACAGATCCAGACCAAATGGTCCAACCTATCTGCTGTTGACTGGGCATATATATATATGGTCTGTAATGGAGCAAAATATGCTGCTTTGCCTGTTTGTTTGGTTTCTGTGCCTCATTTACCGACCGTATGGATGCCTTCCAACACAAAGATGCTTGATCAAATGTCTGTAATAGTACAGCCTTGATGAGGTCATTCAGACTCACGCAATCAGTTATCAGAATTTTTTCCTAACAAATATTTCCACTGGAAACCAAGAAAACAACAACAACAACAACAACAACAACAACACCAACACACAGACAGGAATGTTAGTGATAAAGGGTGGATACTGTGAAATGGTTAAGAGAGGACAGGGAATTTACACTAATGGTTCTGTCAGACCAACAGTAACTCCATACTAAAACTTTGGTTTGTCTTAATGGGCTTCTGTCAAGTTGTTGTGTGTCAGGCTGCTTTTTCCACATTAAAGCATCTGCTTTTCTACATCCTTACCTTAATCCCCTATTTTAACACACACACACGCACACAAACACGTGCACACAGACAAACACACAAGAGCATATAGTTTTAATATACAGTGTATCTGATGGGACAGAGACAGGTGGTGATGTCATTATCGTGCTGTTTTAATGACATAACCCTTCATCCGCTCAGATTTAGAGCACACACAAAAAAAAAAAACCAACATGGAAACTTTGTTGCCATGGCAAACAACAACAAACTGAGTGGGGAATGTCTGTCTGTACAGCTGTTCCTGGCAAACCTCCAGTAGATTCTTTTCACCACACAGTGACTATCAAGGTTTTTACTGTGGATGCAAATACAAGCACTGAAATAATGATGATAACAACAATAAGGGAAAAAAAACCTGCGCTGGGGTGTCCAAAACATTAGCTCAGCCAGCGAGGCAGAAAAAGGGAGGAGACTCCAGGGGTGTTGCCTTTTTCGTGGTGTCTTGTTGGACTGTGTGTTAAGGGCAGAAGGCAAATCTCATCCCATTTCTCGACAGGCTTTTCCTCTGTGTCTCGTTCAACCTCTGTGCTTTCCATTACATGACGACCGTTTTTCCCCAGTGTTCTCTGCCTTCGCAGGCCTGTGGCTAGCTCAGCATTCCCTGCTGTTGGAATGCTTCCCAGAATCCCCCATTCCCAACACGCAAAGAGAACGACCCAACCTGAAACTCATCCCAAGCCCGTATACTGTTGTTTTGATTGAGTCTAAGTGTAACTTCCTACTCAAACAGGGTTGTTGAAAGCCCCCCTGTAAGCAGCAAGGTCTGTGTGTGTGTGTGTGTGTGTGTGGGGGGGGGGGGGGTGTGCCTGTTGACATGTCACTTATGAATAAGACACATTTCACAAAAACAGAGAGACAGCACAGCCCTAAGACAGATTCATATCTTCATGGACAGTAATTTTGAGAGAGCTCATTATCAAGAGAACTCATTATCAAGATATATGCTTTTCTCTCCCAGAGTACACGGCTCCTAATTGTTTTTCCTTTTCACTGAACTTACTTTTATCCATTTATTTACAGTCAAAGTCCTCCTAGCTACATAGTATCCTCAAGCTATAAAAAGGAAATTTAGTGACCCTCACTTGCCCATCAACAAAAACAACAACAACAACAACAAACAGCAAACAGCAAACAACAACAAACATCAACAAAACATCAAAACTTAAAATGATCACTAGTTCAAGTTCAAATTTATTTGTAGCGCTTTTCATCAAAATTGTCTCACAGCGATTAGTGCCTAAAGCACCACTGAGCAAGCCCAAGGCAACAGTGGCAAGGAAAAACTCCCTGTAAGCACCCGGGGGGAAGGGGGGGATTTCAGAAAGCGGGTTTAGTGAAAAGTAAGTTAACGCAGAGAAAGAAGTAAACCTCCTAACAGAAGAGCCTTACACCTTTGTTTTGCTTAGTAAACCTCTATTAGGAGGTTTACTACGTACTCTGAGTTAACTGTCTGAGTTTTCACTAAACCTGCTTTCTGAAATACCTGAATTGGCTGCACTTTACCTAGAGGGCTCTCGTGAGAATGTCCTCAATGAATGGGAGTGAATGGGGCTAAATGGCTAAGATAATCATCTGCTTGTAGACAAAAAGCGCAAATTTTATTTTAGTTTTTGTAAATATAGTATCCATTATATATCAGAATGGAAATGAAACAATACAAATATCCTTTCATTTTTCTTACGGGGAAGGTGAATTTGCCCATAAAACCCTAACATTCTGCTAATGTATGTGGATTGGCCAGTAAGGATTCACGACTGATTAGGAAAGTAATAGTATGCTAACTAGTCATAGTGGTGTTAATTACTGCTCCACGTGGTCATTAAAATGGCTTGAGTGCTGTGTTCTTTTCATATCTAAACAATACACGAATTGGGAAGTGAAATTAAAGTAAAGGGTTTAGGGTATATTTTGTTGTTGTTATTCTGCATCCCACATATGACTGTAAATGCTGGAAAACCGTGAAATGGCTCATGTGCTTGATGTCACAAACAGCTACAGAAAGGTAGCCTATTTTAATACAGTTGAAAAACGGACCTATAAAAATGGACCTATATCTATTGTTTCGACCACTTATATCAAAAACATAATGAAAATTGTAAGAAAAAAATTGTATCCCATGAAAGCTACATTTTTGGGGGTGCAGCTCCGTAAGCCCCCATTCATTCTGGACTCTCTCATGTGTGCCCCCTATGACACGAGAAGTTCTGAGAGTGGAAGTTCTGTCTTGTTTAGAAATTCTCTGAACTGAACACTTGGCGGACGTCAGTGAGTTTACGTAACTGGACACAGCGAGCAGTTCACAGCAAAAGTCTGTTTAAAGATATTTAATGCTTGCTGTAGCGCAGATATGGAAATCAGGGATGTACCCGAATCCGAATACGTTATTCGGGAAAGCACGAAAATACGATGGAAACAGATACTTGTTCTATCCGAAGGTGCTTGTTATTATTCGGGAAAAAACGTCTGTAGGTCAGCCATCATGTTTCTTCAAATTGATTCATATCATTGTGGATGGCCACAAAATAAAAATGCCCATTCTGTTTGCAACACAGGCCTTTGATTTCACTAACTAGTCGTTTCATTTACTACACATTGTTGAAAAGTGATCGCTATTCTATAGTCGCCCCTACCGAGTCAGGTGCGGGAGCTAGCGAAACAAGCATTACCCCCGCAACCTATACATCAAAATCAAGCTTAGAACCTGTAGTTGTTAGCTGTATGTGTTTTAAAACATACAGCCATTTTAAAAAAAGTCGTTGCATTTACTATACATTATTGGAAACTGATTGCTATATTCTGTAGTCGCCCCCACCGAGTCGGGGGGGGGGGGGGGGGGGGTATTGTGGGTTCAGATAGTTCAAAAGTTAGTTTAGTTAAAAATATAAATGCAAAAAACCAAAAAACAAACAAAAAAAGACAGAGAGAGAGAGAGAGAGAGAGAGAGATTAAAAGTACAATATGAGGATGTGGAAATATATTTCACAATTAATTATATGCCAATACTAAATCACACTGATGCTTCTAAGGCACAGAAATTGCATTGCCAATGAATATTAGGTTAGAAAATACAACATTTGCCCAAATTACATGATTACCTGTATAAACAATGCCCACTTCCGGTCTATTATGCGGATATCTATCGCTGTGTCCGAAATCGCTCCCTATTCTCTACCCCCTACTCACTATATAGTGTTTGGTACATAGAACACTCATTAGACAGACAGCTGTTGATACATTTCGGACACTATTTGGATGTTACGCAGCTACATAATTATGCGCTGGATATTCGTATTGTTTATCTCTGTTGCATAAACAAACACCAGAACATCTGCATCTGATTGGTCTGTAAAGATTTGCCTGATTTCACGAGACAGACCGCAATGCATGATAGTCTTAGACAATCGATGTAGGGTACATCGGTTGTACCGTACTTTTCACGATGCATTGTGGGATACTTTGAGTGAATTATATAGGGTATAACAATTCTCACTACACATCCAGACAGCACTACAAAATGGCGGACTCACTATATAGTGCCCTATATAGTGAGTAGTGAGTGGTTTCGGACACAGCGTATGTGTTATTGAGTGTGCAAGTGACAGTCGTCATTTTGTATGCTGCGGATTATCATTTTTGCAAGTTCTGGTTTGTTAAAAAAATCCCTATGAGTAAGGGGACTTTGGAAAATCGATAATTTCACAAGGTGAGCAGAAGCTAACCATAGCTAGCTTTAACGATCGGGGATCACAAGTGTTCTTACAACAACCATGCAGTTAACTTAATCAAACACATCGATTACCTTAAGATTTGGTAGCCACAAACACTTGCATAGAATAAGAGACGAAGTTTCTGGCGTATGTTAATACATTTTCAAAGACAAATGTGATCATACACCAACACAGTGCTTAAACGATATACATTTATTGACACACAAAGTTCTTGTTTATTATATTAGATTACATTAGCCTCAACTTAACTCTGCAAAGTACAAGCACACAGCCACACTTAACCAGCATCCAGCCAAAAGGGAATGTTAGGTAGAATCAATATCCAACAAAGTCAAAAAGTCTAAGCATTTATTGTCATATGCACAGTTGAAACAACAATGTAAGAAATCACAGATTTCCTACTGTCTCAGGTGGAGACTGTTTTACCTGTCAGAGCATCCGGCTAAATCCAGAGGAATACAGCCCCAAACGGTCTCAGTTTCCTGGCATTTCCGTCTCAGGCAGCAGTTCTGGGTTAGGATACACTGTACTGGGAGACAGGCTATTTTAACTGGATGTAGCGTTGGAAATTCTATTTTGAGCAGCAGAGGTAGAGGAGTGTCGGTAGTGCTAGGTGTCTTAACAGAGCCTTGCACTAAAACATGATGATAAATGTACAGCACTATCAGTGAGTCTTCAACATTACTGGATGGCACGGAGGCGCAGTGGGTAGCGCTGGGTTCGATTCCCGGCTTTGTGGCCAGGGTCCTTTCTCTGTGTGGGTTTCCTCCCACAGTTCAAAGACATGTAAGTCTGACAGATTGGAGATACTAAATTGCCCCTGTGTGTGAATGTATTTGTCTGTGTGTCTGCCCTGCGATGGACTGGTGACCTGTACAGGTTGTTTTTCCCCGCCTTTTGCCCAATGAGCGCTAGGATAGGTTCCAGCACCTCCCGTGACCCTAGTTAGGATTCATTCATTTTCGAATGAATTTATCATTACTTGAATTTCATCTGAAACTCATCATATATTCATTAATTATGATGTGAGCTTTTCCCTTCCTGTCTGGAAATTCTCTATGGCATGGGCTTCTATCCTTCATCTATCTGGACCTCAGTGTAGCTTTTCAAGTGGCGGAGGTCTTGGCGTCTCTTTAATTTGAACTTTTGAGTTTCCAGACTAGAGTTACCATGAGAATACTTCAGCGGTAAACATGAAACATATTTCATACATTGAGTCTTTGCAGTTGGTCTTGAAATTGATTGGATTAGTCTATGTGTAATGTGTCACAGAGCTGAGTCTAAAATGGCTTTAAAATTTGTTAAGGGAACAGTATTCTTGCTTGCTAATCCTAATTTTATTATTATTATGATAATAATTATTATTATTATGATAACCACATGGTCACCGTTGCAGTGGGGCTGGTGATAGCTGAAGATGAGGTGCACAGACGTGTTCTCCTCCTTGTCATTCCGTGATTACTCTTTGGCAATGTGTATCTCTGGGTCTTCATATGAAATGGCCACTCCCAGTCTACTACTTGAACCCAAAATTGATTGCCTATGATCGATGATTGGCTCTTCCCTATGCGCGCTCGATTAGGTCAATGTCACCCCACACTTAAATACATTTCTATTTATTTGTTTATTTATTTATTACATTCTGCTGAATGTTGTTGAAGATGTCAGCTGAGTAGTTACATTAATCTGCAGTTAATCTTCACTGTCTCTCTATAACGTGGCTTGACCATCAGACCAGTCCTGTTTTTATAACATAAGAAATCTTTTATTATGCATGTCTAGCAATTGCTTTCCATTTAAACCAAGCAAACAAAATATGCACCCATCTCTTGATAGTATGATTAGATTTTAAAATATGAAAGCCACATGCTTATATTTTGCAGACTTGACCCAGAGCAGAGTCTGGATAACACTGTTCTGGTCCATTAGAACTTTCCTTCGGCATGAACACTAGCTATGTGTTCGCTAACAAGCCAAGATTGACCCACACATTGCACTGCTGACCGTGATTAGGTTTGGAGCTCATTATTTGTCATATCATGTACACGTGAAACAACCTTGTTTTAACGAATGTCACGTCGTTTAATGAACGTCATGTCGTTTATGTACTTTAGATCTAGTTGACTCTTTGACTCGCATTTTGATTTTGTTTTCGTGGTAGACACCATGTTCAGCAGAATGGTCCTGTGTGGTCTCGTTCGTGACTTCCTTTGTAATGTGAGTCTACTATAAAATTGGGAACATAATAGCGGTCAGTTTAAGATGTCAGACTCAGTGAGTGTGGAGCTAATGCGAACCCATAAGGCAAACGCTGAGCGTTTGACTTGAGGGCCCGAGACAAGCTGCTTCATGTTAAATCAATAAGAGAAGACAAAACCTTTCTCATTGGCTGATGTTTAAAACCGGAGCTGAAATGCATCAAATCCAAAACTCAGCTGGAGTTAAAAATTTGTCTCATAAAGTGAGATGAGTTTTCTTGGTGTGAAAAACTGATTGAGATGTAGAAGGAGATACACACAGAGAAAAAAAATAGTATGTGGAGAAAGCTGTGTATGTGGGCTGTGTCAGGGACAGAAAGTTCTAAAATGAGTTCAAATCACTTTCATTAAAAAAAACCCAAAACAAAAAAACAAAAATAAACAAACAAAAAAAGAGCAAAACCCTTAAGCATCTGTGCAAACAGAGGAGAGCTGCTGAAATGTTCGGAAAAAAAGAGGAGGAGGCCGGTCTCTTTCTTCCTCTCTCTGGAGGTTTGTTTCTGTAAGGATTAGTCATGCTGTTTTTGGAAAAGCCCATCATTCCTTTATCTCTCTCTCTCTAAAAAAAGATGATTTGCATTAACAGATTTTACATGCACCAGTGCTGAACAATCATATTACCAGTAATCAGTGTAATACAGAATCACAGTGGTGTCAGGAGGCTGTATGTTGGTGTATGACTGTGTACAAGACTCATAGGGGTTTGTGAAAGAGAAAGCTGGATGTTCTCTGTGTCTGTGTGGAAAGGCATGCTTTTGCGGCTGGAAATCAGAGCTTTCTCATCACCCAACCTGCTGCATGCTTCCGTGGAAATGGGGAGGGACACTTCCTTGGAAACAGTTGAAGGCAGGCTACAGGGAGAAAACTAAGACATATTTTTCCACACAACCCTTAACCAGTTTATGTGCATGTGCGTGTGTGTGTGTGTGTTTATGTGTGAGCGTGCGTGACTGTGTGTGTATTTGTTTACATGTATATTTGTGACTGTGTGTGTGTATTTGTCTGTGACTCTGTGTGTGTGTGTGTGTGTGTGTGTGTGTGTGTATCAGCTGAATGAATGTAAGTGAGGTCTCCTCTTTGGCACAGATCATTCAGAGGCTCTAATGTTGTGGAGAGCAGAGCTGGAGCTGTGTGTCGGAAAGTGCCTGACAAGGCAGGGCTGTAACCTGAAGCCAAAGGAGGGACAGAGAGAGAGAGAGAGAGAGAGAGAGAGACAGAGAGACAGAGAGAGAGACAGAGAAAGAAAGAGAAAGGAAGGGAGGCAGGGAGGGAGTGGGACAGGGGAGAAAGAGGGGGAGAGAGCTGGAGAAAGGGGAGTGATGTCAAACCAGCTGGGCTCAGTAAGTAAACAGAGCTCCAGAGAGCAGCATGCCTTGTGCCGGACCGCTACAGCGGCGGAGCCACACGCTCACACACACTCTCACACACACTGCCGGCCGCAGTACCGGCCAACTCTCTGCGCCAGTCTTCATCATCATCACCCTGTTCCTCCTCGTGTCCCAGGGGACTGCATGGCCCTATGGTAAGTGTCTGACTCACCTATCTTCGGTTATCTCTCTGTCTCCCTCTGAAAGTCTATCTGTCTGTGCTTTTGTTCTCTCTCTCTCTCTCTCTCTCTCTGAAACAGAGAATGTTGTAAAAGTAAATCCAGCAGATATGATTCCTTAAAGCTCCTTTAGAAGGACTGGAGGGGAAGAGTGAGTTGTGTAAAGTTGAGCTGGTCTCTTTGTTTTGAGGTTCGGCGTGTCTTCGTGCTGCTGTACAGAGGCTGCAGGCATTTGCAGCTTGTTTTGAATGTCTAATTCCACTAACTCACTGTCTACACTGACATGAACAACAATGACTTAGGGCTACGATGAGCTAATTAATATGAATTTAAGGTTTGATGAAGTATGTTAAAGAGGACTTGGAAATTTAAGCTGCTTCACAACCATCCTGATAAAACATTTTACTTTTATGGCACCAATTCCAGTGACAACCT